>NW_010413861.1:0-1209 GCF_000710305.1 Buceros rhinoceros silvestris
TCACCCGCTTTGGACTACTCCAGTGCTAGTCTTTAACAGAAATGTTTGAAGCACATTTAATGTAGTTATCATATTCTCAGCGCAACTGTTTCACGCTACAGACATGCTCCTAGCTGACGTTCCTCCACGCAGATGTAGCCGTATGATACGTAGATTTCTACTTGTGTTAAGTGCCTGAATTGTCTGCAACTGACCCAAATGCTTGACTCAAATGGAGGATCTCAGTCTTTGTGTCTAGAAAGTTTTTAGTTTCTTACACATTCAGTTATTTCATGTAAGAAAAGCCTGGCATGTAACGCTATAGTGCCAAAGGGCACAGAATATGAAGATAGATGTTTCAACTGAAAATGTGAAACCATAAATCAGATTCTTAGATCAGTTTAAAGCACAAGTTCTAGTTCAGCAGTAGACCAAAAAAAAAAAAAAAAACCAACCCCAAAAAACCCACCAACCAAATCCCAAACAAAAAACCCAGCTCTGCTTTGATGAAAGTTGACCTGCAGAGGAAAATAATTTGTGACCTCTTATTTCACCACAAGGTGGTCAGGGAGTACAGGGGAAGAGGACATGACATAACGTGTTTGAGTTATGTTCGTTTCTGGGGTTTTACCTTAAAATCTGCAAAAGGAAAAAATGTCATTTCCTGTTTTTTCTATAAGCCCCTCAGAAATATAAAAAAAAACAGGACTGGGGGTCTTTAGATTCGTAAGTGGAAGGGCCAGGAAGTGAGTATCAGCAAAGAGGGAAATGTCTTTCCCCTAACAATTAGGCAAATACTCAGATTAGGCAAAATTAACAAAACTGTGCTCAGGCTTATGTAAGTCTTATCCCTCAGTTTTCTGTTTTCACCACTTCACTGCAGAAATACACACTTCAGGAAAATGAGCTTCATCACATTTGAAGTTTTAGTTTCGAAGGGTTTAATCTTCCCTTTGCTATTTAAGGTAAAGAGCTTCCAAGAAAGACTAGGAAAATAATTGTTCAGTGTCTGTGGTAAAACAAGAGAAAAAGCTCAACATATACTTTAGATAAACTCTATGTTTCAGAGTCATGTAGAAGCAAATTCTGGCCCTCTCTAGAATTCCAGCTGAAGATTAAAAATCTCTTTTAGGCCACTGGTTTGTCTTCCTTTACAACTGTTAGGCTTGCTTTCTTTGTGCACAACAAAAAAAGATTGCTGAGATTATGTTGGATTCGTCATAGGGAAAG
>NW_010413861.1:1294-35798 GCF_000710305.1 Buceros rhinoceros silvestris
AAGAGGGAATGAAACACTTCTGAAAAGCACAAGGAATTAGTGTCTTAAATATTTCTAATAGTGGAAGATCCTTCTATCTGTGGTTATGAAAAATCCTTTGTCCCCAGTTGCATATGATAGAAAACTACGTAATAAAGTTCACTGGATTTTAAACTCATTTTAAAAATTCACTGAAATACATATTTTAGGAATGTCTGAGCCTTTGAGCTCAAAGTGAGAGATGAGGCTGTACACACAGGCAACTGCCTTCTAACACCTTGAACTGAATGGCACCCTGACCTAACCACAGGTCTAGTTAGGAAGGAGTAACTAACGGAAGGGCTGCTTAATTCCTACCTAGAGAACGGCTCAGACCCCAGCTCAGGCTTCTTTTCATTCCCTCTCTGCCCATCCCACAAAAGGGATCACACAGAACTGCAATCCTGAGCTGTGTGAAGTCCCTCCGCTGCACAGCCGCTTGATGACAGTGATCTGTTCACATCGTTATAAGCATTCTGCAGTAGTAAGCTAGAGCTATGCAGACCAGAGTAAGAATAGAATCTGAGAGATTTTGCAAACTAAACCCACACTTCTTAAAACTTTTTTTTACATTGCTGTTGTCAGCATATTTCTAATTTGTTGCCAGATAGTCTAATATTTTACCTCAAAATGCCTAATTCAGTTGTAACATTGGCCATTTAATGTTATGGAAAACCCGGCTGAACTCCACTCCACATTTGTTTCCTAATTGTGTGGCTAGGAACATTCACCGTAGCTCCACCTAGCCTTTATTGCTTTAGGTACTTCAACAATAAAATGATAGTGACTGCCTTGATCAACAAGGGTTTTTATGAAATTGCCTGTTAATCCAAATAGTTTAAAATTAGTTCCACTTCCGTCTTTTTTCTTTGGGAAGACAAAAGGGCTGGAAAGGTCTTGTTATTAAGCCACACTGAACAAAACCTAGCGTTGCTAGCAAGTGAAAAAGCCCTTCGCGTCTAAATAGCCTCTGTACAAATAATTCCCGAGGATCAACCCAGGTAATGAAGCTTTAACATCTAACAGTATATGCTGTTGAAAAACAGTATTCTGCTTTCTTTAACTCCGTGTTCTGTGTAACTGCTTTGTGTTTGCCTTTCATGAATAATGCAATCAATTGCAGCTACGGGTTCCACCAACCTTTCACTCTACGCAGCTATAAATTCACTCAAGGTTCTAAGTTTCTTTGTATGTAATACCTTTGTAGTTTTCTTGAGCTAGTACTGTTAGTTCACTAAGTTCGAAATGTTTTTTCTATAAAAGGGTTTGCCTTTGCCAGAGGGATATGAATGGCTGCTTCTATTTGTATTAAAAACCAAACAAATAAACAAAAATCCAAAAGATCCTCAATCACAGAAAGGAGAGACCTATGCCCAAAGAGATTCGAGGAAGCTGGTATTTACAAACTACATGAAACAATCTGGTGAGTAAAGGGGCTCAATACTATAATATTGAAGATGAAGCCAAGGGACAACAAAGTGCCAGTGAATGGTTTGCAAACTTTCTTGAGTGCGAATCAAATATTTAGAGAAAGATTAGCCTATGAATCACTACTTTGGCACATATCGAATCACCACTCACCATACGGTCTTTCAGAGCGCTTTATTTATGCGTTCTAGTAACCCTTCACTGTTGTTGAAGTGTCATTTAAGTTTGTTTGGTAGTTAAAAGGAGTACTTGAAGTAGAGAACACAGCTACAGTGGTTCCAGTTTTCATAAATCAACCTGGATTCCGCTGTAATTACAATTAAACCTATTGAACAAAAATGAAGCTTTCTCATACTGAGAGAAGAAGAGTGCTCAGGCCTTATAGAAGTCCCATACGTGAAGATAAGGGATGGACACGGAAAGTACAGCGGTTTCTGTGGGTTTACTCAGGGCATGGCTCAGAGCCCTGAATTCTCTTCTGCCCTAGCTTCTTCCAGTGTTTAATAATGTGGAATTTTACATCCCCTGAATCCTTCTCTGCCAAAGACTTTCCGAGACCTTATCTTCCTAAAAAGCCTAATGGAGAATTTGTTTATTTCTACAAAGTGTCTTTGTTCTCCACCTTTCCAGGTCAGTTCCTCTTTCTCCAGCTCCAGCCAGGTAGTTGTTGCTCTCCCAGTTAAGCACACAACCCACTCAAGGCTCCTCTCCTCTGTTACTTCTGCAGCTGACCCTCTACCCCAGTAGCTGACCCCTACCCTGTGGAAGATTTTGCCAGTTCCAGACAAGATTTCCTAATCCCAGAGTCCATTTTACATCTTTATCTGGCTGTTGGCGTTGTACTCTTGGCAAATGCAGGTTTTGTTCTTGACTGCCTGTCTCTTCAGAGGCACATCCCTGGCTTCCGTTTCTGACGGGTATTGAAAATACCTTGATGAATATTATTAATAGTTTCTGAAAGAAGACAAAGGGGAAAAAAAACCCCAAACATAGATCTTAAAATTTTGAGCAGAAAGCAAAATATTACATGAGATCAAAATGCTGCTATCCTGAAATGCTCTCTTGGCCCACTTCTTCCTTATTACATGAGTTCCCTGGCCTCAGGCAAGGTTTATTAAGTATTAAACAAGGAGTTACCAGAGTTACTAGGCCAAATGTAATGATTTTTTTTTTTAATCACAATCCAGAGATGTGAAGTGCTCTCTTTTAGCTTCTTTAGTTTCCAAATGGCTGCTCTCATTCTTGCATTGATGCCATCCTTTCACAGAGTAGTCCTGATTGCATTCTATTAGTAAAGATTATGTTCATACTTTTAATGGAATTGCAGATCTTTAGCCTTATGGTTATGTTGCCTTTTCCTTTCTCTGGTTTTAAGGCTTTCTCTTATTTCCTTCATTTTCTGAGATACTAATTCTATCCATTAGATCTTAATAAAAGTTGGATTCCTGTTTCAAGTGGTTTACATTACTTCTACTTACATATTAAAGTCATTCAGCTTTGAAATACCCTATGAAGAAAGAATCCTTCCTTTTAAGAGCCCTACAAAAAGTAGTTCAGTATTTCTGAGCTTAGCAAAAGGGTTTTCTAAACTACTGCCAGATGCTTAACACCTTTTTCAATTGTTATGAACATTCTGAACGCGCGTAGCTGCTTATGTTACTATAGAGTTACAATAAGGTCACTCATTCCATATTCATTCATAAAATACCTCACTACTTGTGTGACAATAACTTCAAGATGTTAGAATTTTGTATTTGGACATAATATGCAGACTAAAATCATCACAAAATTGGTTTATACCCCATTGAGCATGTAAGAATAAATACTTTTTCTTCTTTGAGAGGAAATGGGGGGGGGTTAAGCAGACTGTTGAGGGGAAAGAAGGGATGAGGAGAGAGACAAAATGTTTATGGACAAGAATTCACAAATCTACACCCACTTCATTCCTAATTAAAAAGAAGAGAAAAATAACAGGAGCTTACATTCAAAAAGTGAATTTTTTAATTATTCGACTCCAGTCAGCAGCCAGGCTTCGGCATTCTTTTAATAAGCCAAATTTACAAAGCCATCAGTTATCTGAAATATAAGAATAAACAATGGAACATTTAGTGCTAAGAATAGTCTGCTCGTCCAAATGTTTAGAACCATATTGTATGAAGTATTTCAGAAAACAAGGCATTATAAAATATGACTTTACTGTCTGAGAGCATGGCGGTTCTACAAATTATTTGGAGGATATATTGTCCCTTAAACTTGCTTAGGAAAAACCTTAATTTCCTGAGAAATTTTGAGAATGTGATAAGCAACTGCTACATACTTTGCATTGGTCTCACTACGCTGAACTACATTTTCTATGATTTTTTGCTGTTGTCTTTTGCTAAGCTGTCGTAGTGTATCATGGGAATCATTCTGTGGGATTTCATCATGGTTCATGTGGGCTAAGGCTAGTCTGTAAAGAAGAATGAAACTTTGTACCCAAACTACAAGTTTTCGGATTTGGGATACTGGGGTTGTTTTTGTATACGTCATGGTTTGACCCCAGCCGGCAGCTAAGCCCCAAACAGCTGCTTGCTCTCACCCCCAGCAAGATGAGGGAGAGAGCAGGAAATGTAAAAGTGAGAGAACTCTTGGGTTGAGATAAAGACAGTTTAATAGATAAAGCAAAAGCCTGGTGCACAAGCAGAGCAAAACAAGGAATTTGTTCACCGCTTCCCATGGGCAGGTGGGTGCTCAGCCAGCCAGCTCCAGGGCTCCATCGCGTGTGACAGGTACTTGGGAAGACAAACACCATCACTGCAAAAGCCCCCCTCTCCCTCCTCCTTTCCTTGGCTCTTATTGCTGATCATGACATCACACGGTCTGGAATACCCCTTTGGTCAGGTGGGGTCAGCTGTCCCAGCTGTGTCCCCTCCCAACTGCTTGTGCACCCCCAGCCTCCTTGCGGGTGGGGTGGGCTGAGGAGCAGACCAGACCTTGACTCTGTGTCAGCACCGCTCGGCCACAGCTAAACCATCCCTGTGTTACCGACTCTGTTTCCAGCACAAATTCAAAACACAGCCCCGTACCAGCTACCGAGGAGAAAATTATTACAATCAAAATCAGCACAGTATTTAAATATTTTTATATTTTTAGATACCAATATAAAATTTGGAATTTTATGGGTTAAAATTAGACTTTAAAGATTAGAATTTTAAGAGACATTCTTTAGGCATTATCTCAGTCTGTTGAGAAAATATAAAAATTAAATCCCCACCTCCTAAGCAGTGAGGTATTTATCTTATTTTCTAATATTGACACCAAGTGTCTAAATAGAAGAGAATTGTTTCAGTGTTTTTATTTTTGTTTTGCTTCTTACAGCACAATTATCTGGGAAGAACTTCCATCTTACACTAAAAGAAGAGGATGGTTTTTAATACCAGGGCTTTCAGATAGATGTGGGAACAATATGTGCGTTATCAGATTGCAAACAAACCAGTTTATTACTTTGCTATATTTATGGGTATTACTTCAATATGGTACATGAAGATTCAATAATGGAAAAAAGAACAAGAAAGACTAACTGCTGCAAATTTGATTCCAAGGCACAGAAATACTCCCTTATGCCTGCTTTGAGTATGCTGGTAACCTGTTCCTGAAACGGCGCCACAGACCACAGAGACAAGGAACACAGGTTTTTACTGCCATGCAGAATCCTTCACTCCTTCTGATCCAAACTCTGCCTTCTCTGGAAAGAATTAGAACTTATTTCTGCGATGTTGCATTGGTTTGTCCCATTTTTCCATGATTATTATTTGCTAAGTATTTGCTTCTTTCTTTCCCTTCCTGCCTAGTTGCTCTTCTTGTTGGCAGATTATTGATCTGCAACCTTTTTCTGAAATAACTACTCCCGTTACTGTTCAACTTCCCATGAACGATAAGACTTTGCTATAATTTTTGGAGAGTTCATTCAGACATTCATACAGACTGTGACAGAGGTTTAATTTGAATTCTACGGAGGATGTCACAGGTGACCAGATGTGATGCTGACCACATTGTTGATCTTGTGTGCTGCTGACCAGAGAAACTGTTGTGACAACTGTATTAGTTCAGTGAACCCATGGAAAAGACTTTTAATTATTACTATTATTTTCTGTATTTTGATTGGTACATCTCAAAGTACTGTCAGATATTGAGAAAGTTAAATACAGAGTTTGCAGTTGTGTTCTTGGTTGAGGAATGAGCATGAGGAACACCAGGCCAAGTATATTTGCCTCCCATTCATGTAGAGTCTTAATCACCGAGAGAATAATTTACTACTTCTCTGATGGTGGCTGTTTTGGCTACCGTGTGGGTGAGCAAACTAGGAATCACCTGAGGAAAAAGCACATGTCTGTTTCTGAACCTGAAAAAGCAGGTTTTCATTTTGTGCTCAAGCACTTGATCCAGCAGCAGTACAGGAGTGGTTAGCTTGTCCTTTGCCGTTAGCGCTAGCAGGTGACTTACCGGTACGAAGCCTGCTGCAGAATGGGTTCTGGAGATCTCGGTGCTGCCCTTATGAACTGACACAGGCAGCTTCAGACTCTTTGTGGAGGAGGCACATGCAGAAACGCACAGGATGTACACAAGCTGACAAGCAGCTTATATATATCTTCTGGAAAGAGGAAGCCTGTAATGCACCAAGGGACAAAATACTTAAGTCCTGGTCAAGCTTTTAATAGCACAACTTGTCACTGAGGAATATCCTGAACAATAGGTCAACTTGACTTGAATTAAAAAGCTATGATTCACTGTGGGGGTCATGACAGTTGCTTTCTCTGTGGACGGTGCAGAGATTTGGCTACAGGAGAACCAATGATGGGTAGATTACACTGGCAATAACTTCCCACGTAATTTACCTTGTATTTTCCATGTTTTTCCTCATATTTATCATGTATTCTCCTGAATCAGAAGGCTGTCAGTCACAGAAAGTGGAGCAAGTGAGCAAGATTACCCAGGAAACCAGCAGCGTCTGTAGCACAAATCAAGTGTGACAGGTTTTGGACTGTTACCTGCAGAGATAAACATGTGGAAAAGGGCACAGTTAGTTCAGTAAAAGACAGAGCTTGAGATATGGACATGTCATGAAAGGGACATCAGAATGTTTAAATTGGAAATAAGAGGAAAGTAAAAGTAAAGTGCACTGAGTCAGTACGGTTACGTGGTGCCAAGTGTTGTTGGGTTATGTTGTAGAAACAACTGTTGGCTTCTCATGGGGTTGGTTTTTTTTTCCCTCTTATAAAAAGTGTAATTACAATTGAATCTGAACAAAGGGGAAAATATATCTTTAAAAAGAAATGATTTAAATTTAAATTTAAAAAGAAAGGGAGAGCTAATCAGAACTTGTAATAAGCGGCTTGAAACCCAGAACACTGATATAATGAGAAGAGTGGAAAAATAAACCCCGTTAGTCTCAGCATCCACAAACAAAATTTCAATAAATTTAAACAGAAAGAGATCAAGACATTGGGATTTCTGTTAATAGTGCTGTACATCAGTATAGCTACAAGCTATTCTGAATTGCTGACAGGAATATTAGCATTCATTACCTTCCAGTTTATTATCGGAGAACTAAATGGGAATACTACATTAGTCTGAGAGAGAATTCATTGACTGTGGAGATTTAGGACAATTACAAGGTGTTTAAAACATTAGAAACATCGAAGCTTTTGTTATTGGAGCAGAACTGTGACAAGATATACCAGCTCACAGCTACAGAATTACTTTTTAATGTAAAGTAGTGTTAAATAGATTCTATTTTGCAAGAGAAAAGCCTGAGGAGAGAAAACAATTTACTAATAGAACGCTGTGTCTTATTTGTTATTTCTCATTTCTCAATATACGCTAAGAATTGTGAGTATCATAAAGAACTGGAGCTGATAAACTAACTGTACATCTGGTGAAAACATATGCAAGAATAAAATCTGATTGAAAATCATGTTCCATAATTTTATAAAATAGTTGCATGACTGACTTCTTATAACTTGTTTGCAGCCTGGTTTGTGTTTTATGGCTGGGTCGTGTGGTCTTTTTCACCAAACTACTGTTATTTTTCAGTGAGATAAAAGGAAGAGTTCAGGCAGTTCATTGGCAGGGTGAGGTATGGATTGCTAAGTGATTGTTTTCTGTATGAAATATTCAGACGGGGTTATGCCTTTTTCAGCAGGCACCGCGTAGGTCTGATGATGGAATTAGTTTCTATTGATTTCTTTCTCTCTGAATTATGCATGTGGTCATATTCTCAAAGTAAAAGCACGAAACAAAGAAAAATCTGTCTTTTCACTCACTGTGCGGGAAATGCTGGACTCAGTGCTGGCTTCACACTAGAGCTTCGTGCTTCCCCTATGCTGGACCACACTATTTTCCAGGAGCCCAGAAAACAGTTTGTGTTTTCCAGTGTTCAGCAGATCCTGCGCAGTCCGTTGTTCCTCGGTAACTTAACCCAGGCGGAATAAAAAGAGCTGCAGAGAGGAAGAAAAAACGATAGGGGGAAAGGCAGGAATTTTACCCCATGTTAAAGGACATTCACAGAAACAGGAGAATTTAGCTTACGTAGAGCTTTCTTGGAAGGACTGTGGAAGAAGAGCAGGCTTGTTACTTGAAAGAGGTGATGGCTGAATGGATGGGTCAGAATGAGGAGACATATGCACCAACTGGAAGTTTTGATTTTTTTTTAAATAAATCTTATACTTACAGAAGTGAAACTGTACTTAATATATTCTATACAATATTAAGGGGGAAAGTTTAATAGGGAAGGTAGAGATCAGAAATGCACCTGGGAGAAATAATAACTACTTATTTGAAACACCACCTGGTGAGCTGTTTACAAATGTCCCAGAGTGATGTAATAACAAAACCACTGTCAAATGACTCAGTGAGTGCTCTGAAGTGAAATCGTTTTCCTATATATTTCAACAACAAGGTTCCAAATAATTGCATTGTAAACATCTGGAATTGCATTTCATTGCTTATGATGCATACACTCTGTCCTTCATATCTGCTAAAAGAGACCGCTATATTTTAACAGAACGATTTACAAATATGTGTTGTACCACATAAATGCAATCACGTTTGAAACACGTTTCGGTAAAGCCAGAAGTGGACTGTGGAGGTAAAGAACATTTACAGGTTTATTTATATAAGAATCTTTACTGTAGCAATTCTGTCTGTTAGAGCAATAACAGATTGGGCTGTTCAGATGGGAAAAGACCGACTCTGGCTGTGCCGTCTGTCTGTACTGTTGTGTGTGCTTGTTTCTGGCTTAGGTCAATACAGACATCGGCCAAACCAAATCCCCTCCACTTGCTCATGTTTCATGTATGCGTTTCAACCTTCAACCACACCGCCGCCTCTGTGCTGTGAGAGCTGGATATCAAGGACTGTCTCTGATTCCTTATTTTCACACCGGACCTTGATTTTGTTAGATAAGCCTCTCCTGATTGAAGATTATTGGTTTGTGCTGGGGTTAGTGAAGTTTTGTTGGGTTTTTTTTGCCTTCTGAAAAGTGGAAAAGGTGAGCTCAGGAACTGAGAAATCTAAAGTAGATTGTGTAGATGGGATAGAGGATATAACTACTGAAACATAATCACCGTGGTCACATGGATTCGGTTCTTCATGCTGAAACTGTATTGTTCATAGAAATTTTGGTGTGTGCAGCTATAGGAGGAATCCTAAATCACCCTTATTGACATAGAACACAGAGCTTTACTTCAACCAAATGGATCTTGGGAAAGATGCAATTGCCGTTGCAGCTTGTGTGGATTCTGAAGGCAATGTAAAAATGTCTCCAAAGTCACCCAGGGTCAAATGGGCGCGTTCTCGTCAATTTGGCTTACCTGCAAGCACATGTGAAATTAGAGGCAAATTTTTCATAGGATGTTGTAAGTTTTCTAAAGAACATACATCAGCAGTAATACACACAGGCTCCCAGGACAGCCCTGGTGTGGAGCCGTGGGCAGTTTGGGGTCAGCCAGGGCAGCTGCCCCGAGCTGCCTCACAGGTGGAGCCCAGACCACAAACATCACACCCAGGATAAAAGGGGAAGGTTGAGGAGGTGGGGCTCTTTTTGCTCCTCCTCTTCCTTCTCCTGCTGCTTCTCTCCACCCCTGGAGGGTCTCTCTCCCCATCCTGCTCCTGAGGAGCTGCTCTCCTGTTTGCTGGGGCTGCTGACCATTGGCTGGGCTGAGTATCACTGTCTGCACTTTCTCTTGGCATTGGGCTGTTCCATTAGAGCTGTTTTCATGTCAGCCCGAGGGTCTCCTCTCCTTTTGCTGCTGCCCCTTCTCTGCTGGGGAGGGTCACTGGGTGATGGAGCAGCTGCTGCAGTTTAGCCCTGGATAAAAGCTAAACATAGACATGCTTAATAATTAGAGCTGCTGGCTGTATTATTTTTTTTTTACATTGCATATTTATTTAGGAAATAAGTAGGATGCTTGGGAGGACAGAACTGTTGTAAGTTTTATGAATATTGCTCCTGGTTTATACTCTGGTCAGTAAAGGATACAGATTTTCTTGATTTGTACATAATTTTGCTGGTTACCATTTTTAAACAAGTATTTCTGTCCTTGTGTTTCTCAAGTCCTGGGAAACTCAAAGTTTAATCATTAAATTGATTTGATATTTTGATACTGTCATAAAACCTTCTTGTACCATTATGTCTATGTAATTCCATGTACAACACCAACCAAAACTGCCTGAAAAAAATAATAGCTGTTTAAATTAACAATTATTATGAGAAAACAATAATTGTGCATTGTGAAGAGCTGCTTGCCAACGTTTGTTACAAATTTTCATTCTTTTTTGGTTTTGTGCTTTTTTGACATAATCGGAGACACCAGCTGGAAAAAGTTAAATAGAGTTAAAAGTTACATAAGCAGCTTCCACTCCTTAAAATAACCCTTAATGCAGTCAGATTTGTTGTCTGTGTTTGTTTCCTTCCCCTTCCACTGGATGCATCACGTGTGCAACGTGATTACTTTACAGCTGAGAAGAACACACAGGGCATGGTGACCGTAACAATAAAACCAGATGCATTTGAAATGGGCATTCTATTTCTGTTTAAAAGCAATTATGGAACTCTAGTTTAGCTTGTCCTGTAATAGTTGGTCTCTGACAGCTGGTTCTTACAGGAGGTGGACAGCAGAGCCTCTACAAAGAGTGTGAACAGCAGTTCTGCCCTTCCATGGTACTAGAAAGAGAATGATGCAATGAACATGGGATTTTATTATCAAGAACTAGAGAATATTTATATGTCAAAATTGGCTCTACATCTGCTACAGAGAAGCAGAGCTGTGGATAAATGAGGTTTCACCAGATTTTGAGTGTTGTCATAGAGATGTCCGAATTTTCATGGTGCTTCTTTTGCTCTGACGATGTTCTTCAATTTTGTTAGACCAGGACTTCTTTCTGATTTAATTTTTCACTGCCCTCTATCCCCATAATTCACTTTTCTGAGGCCGTAAGGTGTTATGCAGCGCTCATTGAGTCAGGGGGTTTATTTATCACATCTCCTGCAGACAGCCAACAGACACTTGATGTGTCCTTCTACTTGTGGCAAACTTCATACCATTTCGGTGTGGTGGAGTTTTTTGTTGTGTGTGGGGTTTTTTTTATCATCTCTAAATTGGATCAAATGCAAGTATCTAATTTTCTATTGCAAGGTTAACTTTTCTCTTTTTTTTTATTTTATTTCTTTGTCTTTTTGGGCAGTTTTCCTGACTGGGTTTTTGGGGGTTCTAAAATGCTGTGTAAATAACAATTGCAATTTCTCCCACAGATTATGTAAAACAGATTGCAGCTGGTGATGTGCTGCAAAAGGTCTTAGGAAAAACTGTCTTCATTTTAGCCTTGTGGTACTGCTACTTAAGCTGTCTGAGCCATTTGAAGCACTGGAGGCTAGTTTGCTGACCAATCTATCATACAGTTCTTCATTTTTTAGATAAAATTCTGGTATGAAAACATATCCTCCAGATGTTACTCACTCTGGCTGCCTGCTGGGAATATTCCTGTTACTTGAAACTTACTTTTTCAGAGCCAAGGGCAGCGCAGAGTGAGATAAGCAGGTAAAATAATATAAAGTGTTATGCATTTTACAAACTAAATGGCTGGATGCCCACGGGAGCCTTGTTACTTCCAGAATTATTTCAGAAAAATCCACATAAAGTTGAGAAAACTTAAGTAATCTGCAGAAATTCAATAGACAAATACAAGGAAATACTAAACCATTGGTTCAGGAAAAAAAATCTATGATATTGATACTGGAAATAATCCAGCAAAGGCCCATGCAGATGATTAAGGGACTGGAGCATGTTTCCTATGAGGAAAGGCTGAGAGGGACTGGGACTACTTAGCCTGGAGAAGGCTCAGGGGGAACCTCGTCAATGTATATAAATACCTGAGGGGAGGGTGCGAAGAGGTCAGAGCCAGGCTCTTGTCAGTGGTGCCCAGTGCCAAGGACAGAGGCAATGGGCCCAAACCAAAACGCAGGAGACTCTCTCTGAACATCAGGAAATTATTTTACTGCGAGGATGACCCAGCACTGGCACAGGTTTCCCAGAGAAGTTAGGGAAGCTTCCTCCGTACGAGGTCCTGGACAAGTGGTGCTAGGTGGCCCTGCTTGAGCAAGGAGTGTGAACCACGTGGCTTCAAGAGATCCTTTCCAGCCTCAACCATTCTGTGATTTTTTTTTTTTTTTATTCTGCTTCTAAACTATTTTTCGTGAATCATCCATTCAGTATCAATTAACAATGTGTGTATTGCTAGTATCTGTGAACTCCTGATGTTTATTTGTGAATGTCAGCAGAGAGGTGGCAGGCATCGATTCATCTGGCTCACAACTGCTTTTAGAGCATTCGTTTCTTTTTTAAGTATCCTGCTAAAGAGTGGAAACATCACAAGGAGGAATCTGAGGGACTTACACATAGGTACACGGTATATTTGTTAGGGCTTGGTGCATATGCCCTGGCCCTCCACCTGTGCTGCAACCAGGTAGGGATTATCTATCTATTATCCTGACTGCTTTTCCTTTCGAACTAGCGGCATAAAAGGCTGACATGCTCCTCTTCATTTCTCTTTCTTTCTTCTGTCTGGTAAACTTTATAAGTACAGACCTGTACAAATGTTGCTATTTTATGAGCAGAGGTATTTTTCAACAATTAATTTATGTCATTTGTTATGGTGTCAGGGTGCTAAAGAGAGGGTACCTCATTCTTAACTTCCCTTCTCCCAGTCTGAGAGATAGGGGAGAGATAAAAACAGAATTTCTGACTTGTTTTCAGAGCAGCTCTAGATTGTATCTCCAAATGATCCTTTCTGTTATTCAATGTTCATCCTCCCCACTCCCCCCCCAACCCCTCACTGCTTCTTAAAAGGTTCTGGAAAGGGAACCTGACCCTTCTTTAATCTTCGTGTACATTTGATGAGAAGTGGAGTATTTTTATTTTGGGCAGATGTTATTTTTCCATCATTACACAAAATCACTCAGAAGCATTTACCCAATGGGTTGACAAGAACAGTTTTTGTAGTTATTTTCCGTACCCGTACTGGTAACTGTAGGGTTTACAACGTGTTTGAAGTCATAGCCTTGCAGAAGACATGATAGTGCCATGGGGTACAGCTGGTACAAAGGATGCAGCAAGCAGTCCTTGACACTTCCTTTTGTCCCTAATTGACCAGTAGTCTGTAGAGCAGGCAAAGGCAGCCTCTGAAAATGAGGTAGCTTTGATTGACGTTTTTGTGGCTGCTGCTAAAGCTTCAGCGATTCTTCTCAGTGAGCATTTCACTTTCTGATCTTTCTGTATTTTGGGGGAAGATATTCCCTCCAGATGGAGTGAAAATGTCTTTGACACGTAAAGCTAAAGGTTTCTCTCTCGCATAACTGCAGGTGTGTTTCTTCATTCTTCACAATGTGCGAAACTGTAGACAGCCGTAGGATCTTTCAGAATTTACTGGTGTCTCTTGCTCTTTTTACAAGGTCCTTTATATGTGTTACCAACAGGAAAGAAGTGCTGCCTTCATCTGAGAGGTTTCATAGAACCTCCTCAAAACGTTGGTTCTCTCGGGGCAGCTCTGACTTCTCCTGGCAAAGTGTCTACAGTAAAATGTAGAGGCACTTGGACTTCGCTGTATGGAAGGTGTGAGAAGAATTAATGTATCGTGTATAAAAGTAAGGCTGGTCTTTGTTTTTCCCTTTCCTTAGTTATAGGCCTTGTTCCTGAACTCTGAGATGAAAAAATAAATCAAAGTATAAATTCATGACAAGGAGAAAAACGTGTTGCTGTTGCAGTTCAAGGTTTTGTATTGTGCCAGCAAAAAAGTGAGTCACAGAAACATTGAGATGTCAGTGTTAAAAGGTGGTGTGATACAACTACAAAGATCTTTCTAATTTTTCATAAACAGAAATTGACTAAACTTTTGCAGAAGAGAAAATTACTTTTTCTCGAAAGAAAATACAAGAATTACAAACAAACAGTAATGCATACTTTCTCAAAGAAGAGCCAAAGCTATTAAGCTGGGGGGTTTTACGTATAAAAGTACATTTTGAGGCAGATTCAAACAATTTTTGAGCTGTACCATCATCTGTAGCGTGCGGCTCAGGTGTTAGGAAAAAAAAAATACGTGGTGCAGTCATTTGTACTCCAAGTAGGAAGAAAGTTCATAACACAGAGTCCATGGAAGATGCAATGGTCTTCAGCACTGCCAGAATCAGCAGTATGTAGTTCACAGGGCAAAATAGATGGTGTTACCCTGTTGGGTAAGACACGTATCTTATTTCAGGGTTAAGCCTTTGACCTCGGATTCATGGATATCGCCATGTTACAGCGGGAGTATTTGGTAGTGCTGCAGTTCTGGTCAGTAACAGTTCTATGGCCAACTGATGAATTCACCTTCAGTGTTGCCAGAGCTACACGCTGGCTCTAACTACAGCTTTTGTTCCAGGGGAAAGGCTTTCTACAAGTTTTTTTTTTTTTTAATACTGCATAAAATGAAGTAAAATCCTTCAGGTGACTGGAAGAAATGAAAGCAGAGAAAAGACTAAAAAGAACAAATGAAATAAGCCATATGCTGGCAAAATCGAGAACCGAAGCTTTAGGAAAATGAGACATTGAAGATGGAAATTCAGACTCTGCATTTACATTTTAAGAAACATTCTGTCAGACTGCCTGTTTAAAGAAAATCTCTTGAGCGAATGGATCCTGGAAAGAGCCTGCTCTGCTGGCAGCCCGACGTTAGGACCTGGAGACTGTGAAGTCGTATTCTCCTATATATGCCCATAAATTATAAGTCATTATATGCCTAGGGAGGACATATAATCCTTACATTAACTACTGGAGCAAAGAATTAGTCCTAAAATTCCACAGGACCGACAAACGTGGAATTAATGTAAATAATTACAAAAAATTAAGATAGAGGAAATACACTTGTATCTTGGGGCATCTTTTCTACCTCATGTATTGGATTCAGAGATAATTAATGTGATAGGAAACTTCCTGCTGGAAAATGGTAATACTGTAGTAGAGAAACACCGCACATTCAAATCAGGGTTTAACACATTAATTTTTCATTCTATTACTATTATAATCTTTATGAAGCTCAGCTGAAATTTCAATGTCAGGTCGTGTCCTGCTTTATTATAGCCCTTGTTTGCATATGCATCTGGAAAAGGCAGTGTCACATTCTTTAACCTGGTGACTTCATCAGGCAGTAAAGGAGAACCGCGTTCACTGCTCTGAAAGCCACACCCCTTTTTCGCCAGGAAGGAGAGACCTTGCTCCATTCCCCATTAGCAACTGAGCAATGCTGTGCAAATTAGATTGTTTCACGTTCTCTCTCTCAATAATTTCTCTTTTAAAACTTGTGGTTTGTTTTTTTTACATTTTAAGTCACAGAGTTTGTCCCTACTGCCACCCAGACTAAGGGTGGGATTTATCACTGAATTACATCCATTAATGTACGGTGTGAACACCTACTCTATTCCCTTCATAATGAGTAGGTGCTTGTAAGGCATAATTCTTACAATCTCTTTTATATGACTGCTTTAGAATACAACGAACTGCCTTCTAGCAATACCAGATTTTCTTCACTGACAAGAGAATGGAATGTAGGTGTTGGAACTTCAGCAAGATTGGTTCCATCTTTATTTAAAATACAACATGTACTAACACATACATACGTGTTCTAAAATGAAAAAAATAAATCCTTTCTTCCAGGTCAAATCAGAAATGTAGCTTTTGGTTGCATATACAACCCCGTGCGCAAGAAATTATCTTTTTATTGCATGTAATCATTAGTTATTTCTGTCTTTCCTTGTATCCAGCATCAGAAGAATAGACTTGAAGTTAAATTCTTGAAGACATCCTCTTCATTCTGATGTGATTTTCTTTGAGAACTCTAAAATGTAATTAAAAGGTTTTTGTGGTCATTGAACTTCCTAAGATGGTGAATTATCATATCAGAAGGAAGAGGATGCTCAAACAGCAGAAGAGAATGAGGTGTTTCTGCTTCTGCTTATGCAGTTTTGGCCTGGTCTTAAAGGGTTACCCTGGAGATCTAGTTTTCTCTTTGCAAGGTCATTTGGCTTTAGTAGCTACCCCCGTGATTCTGCTCCCTGTTTAATATTTTACTAACGCATATGGTACTGTCTTCCTTTAATTTATTATCACTTCTGATGGACTCTTGCACAATTATTTTGCTCTTGATTATGCCCCGAACCTCTCCATTGTGGTTAATGTAGTCGATACCTTTTATAAGACATTTGCAAGAAGTTCTTTATTTGAAAATACTCTGACCAGAACGTATTCTATTTTAACGGTGGGATGACTTCTGGATTCTTACATGCATCCTATGTCTTTCTGCTGTTACAACTTTGCAAATCAATGTTTCAGCTCTTGTTTGAATTCAGCGTTGTTATTTGCACATCTGAGAAATCCACACTGAAATCACTACCATATAATGTGTAAATTCTCAGCAGTTTTTGAATATCTGTATCATGCAACAAATATCAGTGTTTACTAAGATTCATCTTTCAAAAAAAAAATTAAACTTTCTCTATCATAGGCTTTATAAAAGTTTGGTAACTCTGGGTATGTCACAGGAAATAAAGATGCTTCTCTAGGTGAAATTTCTGTACTGGGAACTGCTTGAGAATAAGTCTTACTGTCAGTGCTGTGACACTTCTGTTTCATTTCATTTTTAAATAGCACTCTTAGAAGTCAATGTAGAAATTTCCCTGCTATTCACCAATTTACAGTTTCCTAAGCTGTTATCTATACTTGAATCGGGAAGCATTTAGAAGCAACTAGCTGCTTGGTTTTCAAGTAGCACCTTGTTTATATCTGTAATGTGTCATTAGTGAGGATGTTGTCCATGGTTTGTTTTTTCTGCAACCTTCCCCCTTCTGCTACTACTTCATTTACAGTAATTGCCTTGAATAGAAGTTGACTGCAAGGCCATTGCTGTGTGAGTCAGAATACCTGTCTCTTGCGTCAGCCAACAAGAGACAGAAACTTTGTTCTCCATTCCATGCTGTGATTTTTTTTTTAATATAGTAATTTTTCTACCAAAGTATAGTACAAAATAGCATTTCAGTTCCAACTGGTTTCATATATTTAGGATAAGAATTGTGGCAAGCTATCTTTTAGCTGTCTATTGGTTATCCATGGGAAGTTCCCATCAAGAGTCCTCTTTGATCTTTAGCATCCTTCATTGCTTGGAACTGGAAAGATGTGACAGTAAATATCCTTCTATAGCCCTTCAGTTCTTGGAGTCTCCTATTTATTTTTCTTTGCTGTTTGTGGTAAGCGTTGTTACAACAACTGATGGAAACGCTGAGAGCCCTGAGGATATAGCAGCAAATTTTATGCTGGATTTTTGTTTGCTCTGCTCCTTGTTGACTCTGGGACTGTAAGAGTGTGGCTCTGGTGTGACCTTTTTCCCCAGTAATTACATGGCAAACTGCTTTCTCTCTGAAGAGAGTAGGTCTGGCCGTGTGGGCTGTGTGTGTGCTGTCTTCCTTAAGATGATGTTTTTCACTGCCTACTGCCTATGGCTTAGTTTCCTTTGGTCTGGAGGGATTTCCTGGTGGTTTATTTCTGACAGCATTTTAATCCTTGTGCTCTGTAGCCATTTCTTGTCAAAAGGATTGAATCTCCCTTTATCTGTCTCATAATCATTGTGAGATTGGAAAAGTGTTGTGCATAGTGGAGGGGACATAAGGGGTACTTTCTTACTTGACTGCAAAGCTCCTCTTAACTTGGTAATTTACATCCTTTATGAAAAAAATTCTTAAGATGCTTCCGACTAATTTTTCTTTGGCAATGCATGACATTGTTTTTAATAGACTTCTGAGCAATTTATAGGGGCTATTCCTACAGTTGCCATCTCGTTACAGTACGCAGTGTGCACGGTTGCATTGCGTCCATTGCAATATTACACTTTCCCAAAGGGCCTGAATGACTTATTTCCTAAATGTAAAAGATTATTTTGAAAATACATGTTCTAAGTTTCATCATTACTTCTAAAATAGCCACATAGTCATCATGGAAGAGCAATTAGAGTTCATATTTTCCTAATTACACCAAAGCAAAGCTTGGTCATCAAATATCTAGCCTATTGCTAAACGTTTAGCTTATAACTGTTAGGTACTACCTTACATATTTCTGCAATTTGTTGGATTAGAGACTATTTGCATATTTAATTGCTCTGGAAAAATAGCCTTGCTTTTAAACAAAGCATCAGGCAGTTATTTAGGATAAAAGATTCCAGAAATTCTCTTCTTTTTGGCCTCTTTCTGGGGACTTACACAGAGACTTGCTGGCTCCCAGCACGCAGCAGCTTTGACAGGACTGCCAAACTTTTTGATAGGGCACTTTTTCAGTAGGAAGAATAATCCAAGTTAATTAGCATGAGGTAAAGTAGAATAAGTAATGTGGTGTGGTGGGTTGGCCCTGGCTGGAAGCCAGGTGCCCGCCAAAGCCCCTGTATCACTCCCCCTCCTCAGCTGGACAGGGGAGACGAAACATAACAAAAGGCTCATGGGTAGAGATAAAGGCAGGGAGATCAGTCAGCAATTACTGTCACAGGCAAACCAGACTTGACTTGAGGAAATTAGTTTAATTTATTACCAGTCAAATCAGAGTAGGGTAATGAGGACTAAAAACTAAATCTTGAAATACCACCCCCCCATTCCTCCTTTCTTCCCAGGCTTTACTTTACTCACCACTTTACCTCCTCCCTCCAGCAGCACAGGGCGATGGGGAATGAGGGTTGTGGTCAGTTCATCACACATTGTCTCTTCTGCTCCCCCCTCCTCAGAGGGAGGACTCCTCACACTCTTCCCCTGCTCCGGCATGGGGTCCTCCATGGACTGCAGGTGGATATCTTCTCCACCATTATTCTCCATGGGCTGCAGCCTGCCTCACCATGGTCTTCATCACAGGCTGCAGGGGAATCTCTGCTCCAGCGCCTGGAGCACATCCTCACCCTCCTTCTTCACTGACCTTGGTGTCTGCAGAGTGGTTTCTCTCACTTATTCTCACTCCTTTTTGTGGCTGCAGTTTTGCAGCTTCCCACTCCTTCTTAAATATGTTATCAGAGAGGTGCTACCACAATTATGGGCTCAGCCTTAGCCAGCAGCATGTCCATCTTGGAGCCAGCTGGCATTGGCCCTATCAGACACAGGGGAAGCTTCTAGCAGCTTCTCTCAGAAGCTACCATTGTAGCCTCCTGGCTACCAAACCTTGCCACACAAACCAAATACATGTGGGTACTTCTAAGAACAAAGAATATGCAGTTGGTGTCTTCCAGTCTTGAATTCCTAAGTGCTGAGGGAAGGTGAAATAGCTTCCACTTCCAGTGTCGTGATCATGGCAGAAGGGAATCACAGGATATACCATGAACTGCTGAATCATGATGTAATTAGAAATTGTTCTTTGTTCACTTTGTTACTTAAATAAGTGTATTAGGTATTTTTGTCTTCCTTGGCATAAAATGGTCTCTGAAGAGACAACAGTCCTTGAGAGGAACCTATCCTTGGGCCTGCGTCTGAGGGCTGCTTGTTAACCTCCAGGGGGCTAAGGAAAATTCACGTTATGAACAGACTAAGAAATGCACATAACGGAGCTATAACTGTTCGTATATCTATAAGGAAGTCACGACTTCCTGTGTTATTTGCAGCATCGCTCTATCTCACAGTCATTTGGGAGTGTTTATCTTCCAGACTGTATTTTCTTGTAGAACGGCACTGAAGAATGAAGGTACCATAAGAGCGCTCTAAGGGCTGGTGGCAGTCTAAGAGATGGGGAGCCAAGAGCCCAGCACCGTAACAGCTCAGCCGGGAGCAGAGCGGCTGGGGGGTGGACCAGCCCCAGCCCCTGGGCACCTCCTCAGGGATGGGCTGAGGTTGGGCCTGGGCACTGGCCAGCTCGGCAGGGCCCGTGGCTGGGCAGGGCTGGGCTGTGGGGAGCTGGGGACCTGCACTGCGGCTGTTTTGCTGGGGAAGGGACTGACAGTCCTGGGGGCTGCAATGGGAGCCTGGGACCTGGGCAGGGGGATGAGCCCTGAGGTGACTGGACAGGTATGAGAAAGCCATTTTTTTCATGAATTTGATACAATATTTTTGTAAACCTGATTGGTTTGGATTATCTCTGTCACGAGTAGGCTGTATTCCTCCAAAACAAGGTGGACATACATCTTGCTAAAACTTTCTGTGGTTTCCAGGGAAGGAGATGTGGATTCCCTCATGTCTTGACAAAACCTTCATTTGTTTCTTTGATTAGTTGGATTTGTTACAGGCTTTTATCAGTTTCACGGTACAAGGATTCTTGATTCACTTTTATCGGTTTCACAGTACAGGAATTCTGGATTCAATATTATGTGATGTAACTCCAATACTATTCGGCAAATTTAGTCTCGATGCGCTCCTCATTTCTCTCTGTCTAGTAGCAGTAATGGGGTTCTATTGATATTAGTGGAGAAGTTGTATCATTCATGGTATTATTCATGTCAGTGTAAAGTCTCACTCTCTGGATTTTAGTGGTAATGGAGCTACCGTAAATACCATGTGTGTCTTTGTTACAGTAAGCTGAAGATAAGGCCAATTAAAGCTGAACTTGTGTCAAATAATAAAGTGATTACCTGCAGTCAGGACGGTACTTGTTCTACTTAATTCATTATGTAATTAGCAAGATGCATTCCTCTCTAAATGTCTTACACTGAATCAGGTAACGGTTACTGGCAAGAGCTAGACAGTAGGCTAGGTTATTCCTGAGGCACAGGTTAATATCTGCTACAGAGGAAATGGGAGGAAAACCATCACCGCAAGGTCTGTGGTATCTCACATGTTCCCTTTCTCATATTGTTGAATGCAGTAATTTATTATTTTCCAATGAAAACAACTTTGCAGCCATAACCAAACAAAAAAAAAACCCCAAACCAACTCACCCCCCCACAACAACAACAACAAAAACCCCTAGAAAAAAGTGGTGCATTTAAAGCTTTCTTAAATTTTTGTTTTCACATCCTCTCTGAAATCTCTCCCTGTTTGTGCTTGTGCCTGGAATGCATTTTGTTAGCTCTTTCTTTATATATAACATATTTTATTTTTAGGGAAACACTATAAAACAGAAGAGGTCATAAAAGCATGAAATAATTTTCAAACTAGGAGGTAGATTTACCAAATTGGTAACACACATACAAAAGAATTGTGGCTCCATAAGCTATTACATGTGTGGGTGTGTATGTGTGTGTATATATTTATAATATATACATGTATGTATTCTAAATATAAACCCCATATCCATAACACATCCTTGTAACAATGTGATGACTTTATGAAACATCTGTGCATGGCTTATTAGATTTGCTAATGAAGGCTTTTCTGTGCCATGATAATGTCTCTCGCTCCCGTTGACGTGACGTTTTCTTCTTGCAAGTTAAAGATTGCACGCTTGATTAATATTTACAACAGCTATGATAAAAATGACAAGGTTTTTAAACCGTGTTAATCATAGTACCTTTGGCAAAATGTCATTGGGCACACTTTCACTGACAGAACAGAAAAGTGAGGCATTTTTTCTGTGTGTCTTTACTCTGTATTGAATTCAAAGAAAGTTTTAATGTCTTTGTGCTGCCTTGCCTCTAATCTTGGAAACACATTATGACTCCGCAGAAAAGAATCTTTAGTGTTGGTAGCACAAAGACTGGTCCCAAAGTGTTTTAAAAGGTGCTCCCTTACTGGTTTCTGGGAGGTAGTCTTGTTTAAATAATGCTTTTCAAGGCTTTTCTCTGCAATTGCTGTTGAGATCTCGTGGTTACTCAGGCTCTATGCACATTAAATATTTTTCTGGATGTGTTTGTTCATGATTCTAGGCTTCTAGAATGAAAGGATAGTTCATAAACCAAAGATAATACACTTCTCTGCTTTTACTTTCTTTATGCTTACCAACAATGAGCTGACGATATAAGGAACAGCTTCTCAGTTAGTTACAAAGCAAATACATCTTTTACTCAGTAAGGTTTCATTTCTTAATATGTGCTCAAATTCTTGATTTAATAGTTTCCACTCTTGTAAAGGGTAAGAAATAGAAAACAGCAGCCACACAAAAGGCCTGGTTCTTACTTTCATTTCACTTTTGGTATTGAAAAACTGGAATAGTATTATTGACACTTATGAACTGCCATCATACCCGGGAACCTATTGTTTAATAACTTAGGATTAATTACTAATTAAAAATGTTTAAATCCTTTAAAAGTCTTTTTTAAAAAGTCTTTAAAAATAACTAACAGCTTAAATGTAATATGAGAATTTATCTTAGCTTATGCACCTCAGTTTTCAAAGACATCATAAGAGGAGAAAAGTTTTCAGCTGATTCTGAAAGCTGATAGTATTCTCGTGTAGTTGATGTTTGCAGAGAATTCCTCCCGGAGGAAAGGCAGCCAGGGAGAAAGCAGGAGAACGTTTGTTTGAAAATCAACAATTGGGCAATTAAATTTGGCAAATGCAGTAAGCGGAGCAGGAGTTAGCGACTGTGAACGAGAGATATTGAATAAAACGGGGCACACCACTGGGGATGGCAAGTGACCAACAGTAACGTAGCAGAGGAGAAACCCATGGGGTAAGGCAAAAGACCTGACAGAGTCAGCAATGTTGTAAACTAGAAAAATGATTTTTTGCATTGGCGTTCTGAGCTAAAATGATTTGGGTTAAAGGTATGAATGCAAGGGCAGCAGTCCAGGATTGAACAAAAGGCAGATATGCGTTTAGATTTTATTTAAATCACTACAGGCAGCTGTATTAAGTTGGAAACTCAGCAGAATAAAACTCTTAACGTGGATCTTTAATCACTAGACTGTATCTCATGAGGGTATAAATTTCATCCAACTTCACGTGGAAAACCCTTCAGGTAATTGCTTGTTCTTTTAGTGTATTTGCTGGTGGGTTTTTTAGGAGAAATCTGTACCTAAGTAAGCACTTTGGATTTAAATGCATAGTACTGGAATAAAAATGCAGCATTTCACATTATATAGACTACTCCTGTAACTGCACTCTTTTTTGTCGCAGCAGCACTGTAACAGACAAGGACGCTGTACAACAGGAGAAGTCGCTTGTATTATTTACACTATCTGTGTGCGTTAGAACACGTGGACCAGGATGCCAGTTCATCAGCACTCAACTGCTGAATGTAAATTTTATTATTCCTAGCAACTTAAAATAGATGGTTAAAGAACCGAAACACACCTAAAACATACATATTATTGGTGAGTGAAACTCTGAAAGGTCAAATCTTGACTGGATGATGCTTTCTGAAATTCTGCATGGGAAAGAAACATCAATAAATAACCACCCTGCTAAAAGTTAGAAGCACGTTTCTTTTCCAGCGAAAGTGTTACTGAAATATTTAGTGGTGGAGCCGATCCTTTCACACCAGAGTCTGTCCAATGGACCTCTTACACTTGATCTTGAAACATCAGCTGATGACAGATTGTGAAATGGAGCAGTCATAAAAGCCTTTTGCAGCAAGACTCTTGGAAACACCTCTGCTTGCTCAAGTTGAGCAACCCTATGTGAACACGGTAAGTAGCACAATTTGAATCCATGATCCTTCCCCCCCTAAAAAGTTTGACGCTTTACTTATATATATATATATATACACAGCTCGATTGATTAAACCTGGTAACACCCACTGGTAGCGTTTCCTTCCATCACCAGATATTCCATTTAGAGACTCACACGTGTGTTGTACAACACAGAGGCTGGCTATCACTGCTGCTAGGAAAGAAGCTGCGGGTTTATGGTATTGTAATTGCTAAAAATGCACATGAATAGTTTTATGCAGTTTCCTCAGGACTGCTAAAGGAAAACTACACTAAACAGAAGATTATTCTTTCTGAAAGCCTGTTTTATTTTCCATTAATGTCTGCAAAAGACGTTTTCTCCTTGGAGCCCAGCAAGAGTACTAGAACATAGTCAGCAATCCTGCCGCCAGCCCCCAAATACATTTCTGGAGCGCTTCAGGCGTGGAGAAGCGTTCAGCTTACTCTTAAGCAATACACTCTCATTTGGCATCAACAGCCAAACCTGATGCTTCGTCTGTTCAGGTGTGGAAAATAGGCTAAAAAATCCAAGTGTTTGCTTGGCTTCTTGCTGAACAAGAGCTTCCAGCTTCTGTTACCATTTTAATTTGGCAGCTTAGAAGGCCCATCGTTTCCTAAAATAAATAGAACTGTATTGACATAAAGCCTTATCATAGCCACATAAAAAGATGACAAATATTAAAAAAAAAAAATCCCTTTTCTGTTTTACTTTACACAGTTTTCATGGCAAAATGGGATCTATTTGGTTTATGGTTGAGATTGTCATTTGCAGAATCTGGAGGACACTGGAACTAAACTCTAAAGGAGTGTGCAAACGTAACTGAAAATGAGAACTACTCTCAAGATTTCAGGTAAAAAATTATGGCTTTAAAGATTATTCCAAACGACGTAGTACCATTACTCTGCTTTCCTTGTAATTTCTTTTTCTCCACCCGCCCTGCTCCAGGATCCTTACTAAGGCATTAGTCAAATCTCCAAAAGATTGTATTTGCGAGCTAAGCCTAGCATCTGCGTTTCCAGTGAAGGACGCTTTCCTCAGCTGGACTTCCACGGTGCAGCATCAGTCAGTTTCTAATTAGGTAGTGAGATAAACCAATCGTGACTTAAAAGAAAGTACTGGTAGGGCTAAACTCACTTTTGGATGGCATTTGCTTAGTGGCTGGCGTTTTTGTTCTTTTTTTTTTTTTCTTATATGTGTCCAGAATTAAGGTCAATTTGTATTATTTTTAATTGAGGATTTTAGGAAGACAGATAATTTAATAAAGTTAATAAAGGAATATCTTCCTTAATAAAGGAAGCTATTAAAATACCAAAGGACTGAGAAACCTAGAAATAATGAATATCAACAGTCTCCAGAAGGCGCTTTGGAATGTCTAGGCTTTCATGGTCATGTAAGGTGACAGCAATTTATAGTCTCTTTCTGATAGACATATTTATGACTGTTATTTACCAGCCACCACATGTGGTGACTGTTTACCAGCCACCAATTAAAAAAGGTTACTGTTCTTGGAAATTGTAGTAACTACGTATATGTAAAAATAAAGGATAATGTATTAAGTACTTCCATGGCCTGACAGTATGTAAAAACTTGATCTTATTTTTGGACAAAATCATGGGAGACTTTTAAATACCTGTTGTGGGATGACTGTTTTTAAGTTGCTAGCATGGGCTTTTAAATACTAGGATATATGGTTCAGTTGAAAAAAAAGTTGTTTTTCTAATACGAAGGAAGGGTATAGAATAAGACTGGGTCTATTCAATAAATGGAAGGGGAAATTGATCCTCACACTTGAGTGTCTTTCTTGCCACTTTTCCCTCCACATGGATGCTGCTGAGAGGTGGGAATTGTGCCATTCCTATATTTCTTGTGTTTCCATTAATCACCTTGCTTCTATGCTCCCTTGGTAAATGAGTATACCACAGATGTTGTATTTCCTTTGCTTAGCTAACTACCTTTTTCATCCCTTTTTGAAACTTTTGAAATGAAACTTTATGCATATCTGATTTCTGCTTTGTATGAGAGAATCACAGCAGAAACCATCAGCTTTCTCTTCAGCCTAAAATATTCCTAAGCTTACCTATGCAAGACCGAGTTAACTGTCAACACTGAGCGAGTGCGTATTGTCAGAGGTGCTTACAGAGTAGGATGCTTTTTCCCCTCCATTGCCACTCATTCACACCATTGTTTGCTGCATAGCTTTTCTGCACGCTGTAACAGTGAGACAGTGTCTACTAAAGAACAGAAGTGCTTCTGGTAACTTCTGCTTTTTTTAATTAAGTAGGAAGCTGTCTATAACACATTCTTTATCACTGCTGCTGCCTCAGAAGGAGTATAAAAGAGGCTATCCTGAACAATTTTGCCAAGTGGAGGTGCGGAATCTTTGAGGTGTTAAAGAATCTTTGAAGTGTTACAGCGTTCAGTCAAAACAACAGTATATTCTTCTGCTCGAGAGACTTAAAATATCTCCTTCTCTCAATCTGTTCAAAGCTGTGAAGTAGAAAATATACTTGGACATTCTTTAAAATGCTTGTGTTGACTTTGTGCAATCTGTTGCAAGAGAGATGTTTCAGAGACAGAAGAACAGTACTGTCATAATGAATTAAAGACAGAACATCCTTTGCCTGGCCAATAATGAAGAATCATATATTTAGGAATCTAAAGCTTCTTAGACACTCTCGGATTATGCAACACATAGAAAATCAGTGAAACATATCATAACCAAATTTTGAAAAATGCTAACAATACAGAAAAACTCACACTGTTAAGAGCTAACCTCCTAGCTTGGGCTATGGAGGACCAGACATAACTCTAGAGCAAAACCAGAGGGACCATCATTTAGAAAGCTTCTACAGAATGGCAATCTATGGATTTGAGATATGAAATAAAAAGTCAAGTGAGTCCAACTAGGCTGAAGAACATTCAGTGTGTCTGTAGTGGGGAAAAAAATTGAAATAAAAACCCTGTAGTTGTAAAGATTCAACCAGGAAGGACAAAACATGGGTGAGAGGAGCATTTTGGAGATTGATACATTCATAATCTACCTTGCAGCCATCAAACCCAATTGCTTTGTCTATGTGTTCTACACAAATATTTGCTTATTTAAACTACCAGAAATACTCACAATAGTATATTAAAATCACTAGAGTGAGCAAAAGTACAAAGATGCAGATGCGAATTCGTTATCATACAGGCATTATTTGGAAGAAAAAAGACAGGCTTTGCACATTTAAGCTAATGGTCCTCTCTAATAGCAGAGATAACTGCAAAGCTACCAGCATAGCCATTGCCAAAAGGTACTTGCTGTATAGCTCACCCACTCTGTGGTAAAATAGATGCCAGTGTATTTGGCTGAAGGCTTAATAATTATATTTATATGTAATTAACTGTTAGTGGAAAGTGTATCGTGCCAGATCTGACAGCGTGAGAGAGGTGAGGCTGCTGCAGTTCCATGCCCCCAGGGTCAGCTGGTAGCGAGGCAGAAGCTGTGTTGCTGGTAGGCGTATGCATACAGATACACTATGTATGTACATGTGTACATACACACAGATCACAGGTGGACGCGCAAGGCGCTCCCGCAGAGACATCACCAGTGATCCCATCCTGCTCCCCTTGGGTGGAGGTGCACTAGTGAGAATATATATATATGATATACCTGTACATACGCCTGTATGTACATGTTTATCATAAATATAAGTCATATATTATATACTTGTTGTATGTCAGTCGTGTGGGCGCGCACACAAACAGATGCACAGAGCTGGCTAGGATTCCCCAGGTCCCACATCCAACCCATAGCCTGTTCCCTACGTTAAATTCATAGCCCTAAGCCACATCAGTACGCTGCAGTCTGATGTGTAAGTGGCGTAGATAGAAGATGACTTGATATGTTGCAAACGCTTTTAAAACTATTGACGTTATTGATGGAGACAAATGAGCTAATGCCTTTTGATGATAAAAAAAAAGTTGTTAAAACCAGTTTCAGAACTTCTGGTTATGTTGCTTAGCCCCTTCTCAAAACTCTTGAATAATGACTGAAGTGACTGGTTCTGTCTCCCTTTGCCCCAGACGTTTCCTGCCATGATAGGTAGGTTCTAAAATCCTGTGACACACTGCCCAGCCAATCAAATCACCCAAACCTTTGCTCTTTAACCTCTGTTTTTATTTCATTTATTGTCACAGTTCACACCAGTCACCCTCTGAACCTTGAACTTCCAGAAGTAATCACAAAGGTATCGGTGTCCTGGCTCACTCACCCATATTAGCTGTGAGTTCACACCAGCTTGGGTTGTATTAATGTGATACGACAATCAAAATGAGCAAGGGCAATTGTATGGACAAGTCTCCGTGCGGAAATTGTGCAGGGAGCTGCTGTTCCAGTCGCTTGGTTTTGATTAGGGCTTGCATGCGTGCAGGCAAGATTTTTAACATTGCATTCCTGTTTTCTTGGTTGAAGTCAGACTGATTATTTGGTAATTCTGCACATAGCCTAGAACTAAGGACAGATGCGAAAGAACATCATGCCCTCTTTAGAGGAATGCCTTGTATTGTACCTGCTCGGCTCCTTTCAGTCTCTGTATGCAGGCTCTGTGGACTGCGAGTGCTGCTGCCTCTGCGCCTGCTGGCTAGAACAGAGACCATAATTACGCTGCTATTATGCAGGCAATTCAGACACACTTGAGCCAAGTCATCTTTGTGGGCTGAATTAGGAGCCCGAATCTTCATTCCAATCTTTGTCCACCCGGACTGCCAGAGCAGAAGGGAACTGCAGCTCATCCTTACCTTGTGAACCCAGTGCACGGTCCCCTGTGACCCACGGGAGGGTGCAAGGCCCCACCGATCCTTACAAGTAAATCAACATGCAAGAGCTGCTGCTTATTTCCTTTATTTTCATCTTTTCCACTGTCCTCATAGTTCCTATCAACAGAAATTCTCCCTGCAGATTATACTATTACAGCATGCTTGAGCTGTTGCATCGAACACCTGCACGCTGTTGTCACCCCAAAGTGTTTTCTGGCGTGCAGGAAAATACTGGAAAACACACAATACTTTAACTCTGAAAAGAACTAGAAGCATGTCATGGGTAGCTTTATGCAAACCCCAGAGCGTGCACAGTATTTCTGTGTAGAGATGTGAATTTTGGTGTGTTCAACCCAAAGATTTCAGTAGAAAAAAATTGAAGCGTATATCCTGTCTGACCAGTTGCAATCAACCAGTGCAGAATTTAGATCTTCATTATCTGGAAAAAAAAGTAAAAGAAATTGGAAAAAAAATACAAAAATGTTTAATAATAAATACAAATACAGCAAACTACATGTCGCTAACGTTATTCTTGTCTTTACATTGTCATAAAAGTGCGTGTGCACTCTTGTTTTCATTTGAAGGAATACGAGTGCATTTGGTCTCGTAATGTTTCTGGGAAGCTCTGTGAACAGGTGCCTGGGAATGTTATGTTGCTATGGAGGAAACTTTGCAGTGAAATAATAGAAGCTGCCCTGGAACAAACAGAAAATACGTTTTGTCTGCATTCAACTCCCAGATACTGGTGAATGTTGGAGATGACCATGGTTGTATGCACGTCGAAATTTGCCTTTGCCAATATGCAGGTCGTAACTTCTTTTGTCAACATGCTGTGCTGCTCAAGAGTATTGTATTTATACTATTATTTTAGCATAGATGCAGGTAATTTTATTCTGCTTTATTTTCTCAGTTTTTTAAATTGTTAGTGATGCTAGTGATTGTTGTTTTCCATCTCAGTATAACGTATTCATTCCTTTCACATCTTTTCCCTTTCCACTTCCCTTCCCATTCCTCTGTTTCACTTTGCTTTCCATGCTGGAAAAAACCATCATGGATTCAAAATTCAAACTTGGACTCAGTATTTAAAGATATATCAAATGCAAAATGAGATTGTTGAACAATGAACTGTACATTCCTCTTCCCTTCCAGGGATAGAAAACTGGCAATGCTGCTCAGTTTTCAAGAACCAATTTCTCAAGAAAAAGTGGTGAGCAAATTGTCTTCCTCCATGTTCTTCTACATGCTCTCAATACTCTTGCTACGCAGAGTGTTGGGTGCATTTCCATACCCTGTGTGAATAAGAATACTCATACTCAAAAACACATGGAATATCATGTCTAAGGAGTGAGAGGTTGATGTGTATCACACCACCACAACTGATGTTCATTAATAAAAGCAACTGTTCTCCATGCACTTATTAAAAAAAAAAAAGAGCAAACTTCTGTGTGAAGACAGACTATGATGATTGCAGGTTCAAGCAGACATTTGCAAAGGGACTCGAGTTACTTCCTTAGAAGTGTAGCTAAGCTTTCTTCAACCAAGTTTTGCTCAGTCTGTACATTCAAACCTAAAGCTGCAGAAAGTGATTTCTGCATAATTTATATGAAAAACACCCATGCTTTTACATCTACTGGACGTATGTGGGTGTGTATGTCTCTCTCTATATGCATATGTTAAATTGTGTGGGTGAGTGGGTGTATATATTCACATTGTCAAACCATCATATATCCATCTATATATATAAAGTATTTAGTGACTAAATAATATTAAATTGTTGAAATATGTTTACTTAATGGCTGCTTCTCTAATGATTTTTTGTTGTTGTTTTGATTAAACTGTCCTGGAAATCTTCATAAGAGTTGGGGAAAACTTTTCCAAATGCCTGTAGATTTTCAGTCATGATTTTTACTTTGTAGTGAGGTATGCTTATCTACAAGAATAAATTAGTCATGACTGCGTGGCATTCAGAAAGCTTTGGGCTCTAAAATCGGCAATTTCCACCTGAGGACACAAATGAGCGAGGAATGATGCCAGTAAAGAAATGTGTGTTGCAGCTGAACAGAAACAGCTATGAAAATGGCTTGTAAGCGTTAGCGGCAGAGGCATGCTGCTACGTTCCTCAAGCAGAGCACTTGGTTATCTTCGGGAGGGAGATCTGAAGAGGGGGTTTATTTGCCCGTGTCAGACACTCCAGAGAACTTTGTAATGGAGTCCTGAGATATCAGCCAGCAGACCAGCTCTACAAGGAAAAAAAAAAAAAATTCAACCATATTCTGACAATGACACCTGAGAATCAGAATCCCCTTGCTCAGGATCACAAGGAAAAAAATGAACTCAAACATTTGAATTCAAATAGTGCCCCATATCTATTAAATATAGAGGTATGCAGTATTTCATATCTCTTCAGTAACATTTTTTTCTCTGTGAATTGCAGTGCAAATTGTCTAAATATGAACTTACATTTTTTGTCCTGTCTTCAGTTATTTGCAATAAACGCAAAATCTACTAATACATATTTCATCCTTAACGATGTATTGCAGCTTTTACTAATGGAATAAAACCTATAATCGTCTAATGAAAACCACCTCCCATGTGAAGCTAATTCATCATCAGTTTGAAGATCCTAAGGGAAGAAATCACGCAAAGTAGTAGGACAGGAAAATTTAAAATGTTTTCGTGGTGCGATTTTTTTTTAAAGTCTCTACAACAGCAACGCTAGTCTTGTCTTCTTCATGTCCTCTTTCACTACAATCAGTTTTAACACTCCAAATCTCCCTTGATTTATAGATACAATTTATCTAGACATTATCTGTGTAAGTCAATAACCAAATACTCGTTAGAAGGATAAAAATGAAATATTTCTGTATATCTGGTATACGTTTGCTTAACACTTAAGCATGTTTTTTCTTGACTAACCAAGGCTGGGGCTGAGTTGTTTTTAAAAAAAGTTTCAACCAAAATATGATCAATGAACACAGAGTATAAAACAGACCACCGGCATAAGGAAGAAAACGAGGAGCGTTGAAATATTGCTACTTAAAAATTAATTTGATGGAGATGACTAATGAATGAGAGTTGATTTCTGTTTATTACTGTATAAACTCAAAGAGGTTACTCTCTAAGTGTTAAATGAGGAGTAATAGGATAAGGCAAACTGAGTGAGGAGCACATCGAAATTCTTTCTTTTCCTTCAATACATGTTGATTGCACTTGCCATGATTTAATAGACTCTTTAACACTATAAAGTACAATATTTTTTTATTATTAATTATTTTTAATTCCAGGAACTTAAATTATGTTGATAGAGATTCTGAATATAGACCAAAAAACCCCAGGTCACTATATAACAGTGGTTCCATACATTTCTCTCTGACCCATTGACAGGAAAAAAAATTAGTTAGAAGGCCAGGTACATCATAATGACTGTCTCACTATATACAAATTAGTTAAATTCCATTTCCATTAAAGTTAATTGTGTGGGACAGCTGCAGCTATACCGTAAAGACAAGTTCAGTTTCTCTAGGCATCTTTTAAGCGAATGTTTGTAGTGACTCAGGGGATTTAATAGTATAAATTTGGACTACCTCCAGAACAAAGGAACTTTCTGTATTTCTCATATGATAGTACAGGTGCATCCACAGAATAACGTGGGGGAAAATAATCAGGCTTTTTTTCTAGAGGCCAAAATTATCATCTGACCTGGTCATGCCTCCCCTTCAGTGACATTGAGATGATTATAGAGTGTTACAAAACTGAGCCAAAATTGCATGCTCGGACTGTGACATGTTAGCACAGGCACATATGCTCTATAAAACAGTGTGTGTTTGTTAACAGAATACTTCCTGTTAGAGGAAGGAGCATCATTGCCCTGCTCTACTGAGCAGATAAAAGGATTTGCCACTAATCCACCAGTCCCTACCCTATTTACCCATCTGCTCACTTGATATTATAAAGCACTTTTGCCTGAGTCTGCTGGGATAATGCACTGGCCAGAGCAAATGGAATGCCAAGTCCTGCAGCAGGTAACTTCAGTCTTCCTGTGCCTCTCACCTATCACTATCCCTTCTGGGGAAAGTTACCCTTAGCTTTCCCTCAGGCAACTTCCCAGCCAACTTTTCTAACGCTGCTGAAGAGGAGGAAACTATCTGGCTTAGAAACTGAGGTCTGCGTAATGCCTAGTTTATGGTTAAATAACAGAGGGGGAAAAGTGAACGAGATGGTTCTGACTGTATTAAATGTATTAAGTGGCATATTTACAAACTCTTTGTAGTGATGAAATTCCGTAAAGAGTCTACTGAAGAAGAGAAAAATAAAAGAGGTTTTTCCCACCTTCATCTTCTGATTAAAAAAGGTATTCAATAGACTGCATGTACCACATCTTGGGAAGCTCCCAGCTCTCCTCAGGACCAACATCACTACCTTAAGGTAATTCAAAGAAATTAAAGCTGGCTGTGCTGATCATTAGAGGGGTGCTTTATTCAAAAGCAGCAGCTATTAACCAGTTGGAGTTGCTTAACAGGTGACTCTTATCAACAGCTTGTGGGAACAATTTAACGTCCTGCTCTTTTTCTGCATTAGAGGTTTAGCTACAAAGGCTATTTCCCCCTATTTATTTATTTAAGGGATGCAGATAACCTAGATGCTGCTACAGCCTACCTTATAAGAGTGCATTTTCTAATGAGATATGGCTTTTTTTTTTTTTAACTTGTGCTTTTTAATGTTTAGGAGGAAATACCCACATAAAGAGCTGCTTTTTGTTGGGAAGGGAATTTTTTTTTTCTTTTTATGCAGAGGAACATAGTATGGCCTGAGGATGGAACTTGTTGCCATTCAGTAAGATCATTCAAGGAAATATTGATACAGCTACGGTAAATTTAAAGGGCTGGTTATCTAATTTAATGATTTTATGCCTTTTTTGTACAGTTTGAAATTGTTATATATATAATAAGATAAAATGCAGCTTGGAACTAGACTGAGAGCGTAGGACTCTTATAGGTGTTTTGAAACCTGAACATTTATTTGTTGGCTCAATTTTCTACACAGAAGATTTCATTTAACACACATTTACAAAAGGATGTATTGAGTTGGTTTGGTTGTTTCTTTGTGTTTTTATACTCTAGGAAAAGTAGAATTGTCATTTTCTTTCTCTTTAAGAATTTGAAGGGACTGTCCGGTACCACAGATCTATAAAAATGGTTTAGTGGATTTAATGGTAGAAAAATCACAAAACACTTCTTCTTCCTAAAGAACTAAACCAGGAGCAAATAAGGCGGCTTAAATGTGCCTCTTATTTTCATATCTCCGCATCAAAATGAGGAAGGAGAAAAAATTACAATTTGGGAACGAAAAGAGGACCTCAAAACCCAGATATTTCAGTAGGGCCAAATGCCTCTTCCTAGTTCAAGTTCACGGCATTCTTAGGTGTAGGAGTTGACAAGCATTGTCCTTTCAGACTGGAAGAACTTGATTAACTTAACTTGGATGAAGTTTATTAGTATACAATATAAGGCCAGGCTGTGTTGGAATAAGAAAAATAAAATGTGTCGTAAATTGGGAGTTTAATTGCTGAATATGGTTTGTGTCGTGTATCCAAGGTAAAGCTGATACGTAATGTGACAGAAAAGATCTGCTTAAATTAAACATCACAAGCTGAATAAGTAAAATCAGGTGAAATTTGGTCACAGATAAACTTTACACTCATATTTTCACTTCCAGTTTATATTTTCTAGTATGGATACTTGTATGCGTTAGAGCTCAGAGCTATGAAAAGTCTTTATCTCTCATTTACATTCCTATTCTACTATTAAACAAAAAGGCTTTTGAAGGACAGAGTAGGTTCTGTATCAGGTTCTGTCAAGTCTCAACACCAACACATATGCCTACAGATAACTGTATCAATATCGGAGGGCAATCTCTTTAAAGAGTTGGCTACATTCACAGTGAAAGTAACCAGCGTTTTTAGAGCCTGATCATCACTGTGCCTTCTGAAAAATCATTTACATACATGTATGTATGACATACATATGGTTTGTAAAACAAATATTTAATATACCTGTATCTCATTCTTCAGAATCACATGCATACTATATTTTTATATATGAAGTAATTTTTATGCACTATGCATTACATGTAATATGTATATTTTATATATGATAA
>NW_010413862.1:0-448 GCF_000710305.1 Buceros rhinoceros silvestris
CTCCGCAGGCCACCTTTCAGCAGGCCTCAGTAGCCAAAGGTCTCCTGGGAAGCGTAGACCATGTAGAGGAAGCCGTCGTCATCCTTCTCCTGCTCGTAGATGTCCGAGATGGGGGTGGACACACTCACCATGCTGTGCTGGTTCACCAGCAGGAAGAAAGCCTGGGTGGGATTCAGCTGCAAGCGACGCCTGTGGGGGCAAGGGTAGAAGGGCCAGGGTCAACCCACCTGGGGCAGCACCGTCGACCTGCTGCCAGCGATGCTGTTCACGCGGGGCCCGGCGCGCACAGCTGGGACCTCCTCCCGCAAGCTCAGCACTCGGGGTCCACAAGCCCAGCAAGCGGCGAGCGGCTCCGAGGCCGCCCAAGTTGGGGCTATGCAAAGACCCTTCTCCAAGTGCTGCTGGCAAGGGCAGAGCAGAGGAGACTCTTCCATCTGAGCCGACAGGT
>NW_010413862.1:981-1362 GCF_000710305.1 Buceros rhinoceros silvestris
GGGGAGGACGGGTTCACAGCAGTCCAGTTGGGGGCCACCCCACTCACCGGATTATTTTGACCAGTTCACTCATGTTGACGTGGTCTGGGACAAGGAACTTGGTCTTGTCCAGCACTGGCAGCTGTTTCTCCCCTTTATAGCGTTCAATGATGACCTGGGGAGAAAGCCAGTGCTAGGTTAGCCACAGCTGACAGCGCCCCAGGGTCACACACAAACCAAACCGACGCAGAGAAGCTGATGCAAGGCCCTACTTGGTGTGACCCTGACAGGAACACAAGAGACACGAGCAGTGGCCATCAGGCTGCTGTGCTCCAGCAAAGCGCTGCCCAGCTGCCTGGGCCAGCGATGGAGAGCGTGCAGGACCAGGCAGCGGAAGCCGCA
>NW_010413862.1:1468-2590 GCF_000710305.1 Buceros rhinoceros silvestris
TGGGAGGCGTTGCAGGACCAGCCGGGGAAAGCCGCAGTCGCTCTGGCTGGCTGAGGAACAGCAGGTGCCCGTGGACTGATTTAGCCACCTACCCCAACACGCAGGAGATCGGGAGAGAAGCGAAGGTGATTTTAATGTCACTCTCTGACTGAAGCCACATGTTGTGGTGGCTTGAGAGCTGCCGGTGCACAGCAAGAGCCACTTTCCTCCCCTTCAGTGCTGCAGGTCTGAGCTGCTGCCGTTCAGCATCACCCTGTTTGCTCAGGACGAGCTGCAGACAGTCCCGGACAAGCAGGTGTGAGAAAGGGCTGTGAAGCCACCCAGGGCATTGCTTCAGCGAGGGGGGTGTGGTGTCGCCAGTCCCACCGCTCCTGCTGACACGGAGACACGCCATCTCCAAAGGGACTGGGCACCCACGGCCACTTCTCCCGTGTGCCACCCCAGGCATGCGGTGAGCTTCCAGGGCCCTTCAGCCCAGTGCCCCCGCGGGGACAGCCCCACCTGCCCCCCCTGCCAGAGGCCTGGTGTGGGACACTCCTGCCACACACCTTCCCTCTCAGTCGGCTGAGCAGCCGTTTCTGCGCCGTTCTGCTGTGGCAATCCATCGCTTTCTCCTGCTAAGGAGTGTCTGCTGGCAGCTACCGCTGCTGGCCCAAAGCAGCCTGGAAAGGTGCTATTTGCAGTCTGAGAAACAAGGTGGCAGGCAGGAAAACCAGTAATGGTGTCACTTCGAGCACCCACTACCCTCCCATTCCAGTGACACTGTGACCTCTCCAGTACCCAGGCGTTTTCTGCACAAAAAGAGACCTGTGTCCTAACCAGTTCCCCGTCCCCGCTGAGGTGAGGCTGAACACTCTTTGTCACTCTCGGGCAAGGAGTTCCCGTGAACTATTTTCCATGAACATTTCCATGAACAAATTTGGGAAGCTGCAAACACCTTTGGACAGGGGAGGGATGGAGCAGTGTGCAGGGACCAGGATCCCCAGGAGATGGCTCTGCGCAGCCGAAAGGACCGGGCGGGCCTCCGGGAGCAGTGATTTGCCTTCCCCCTCATCGGTGGTTGCCACACCAGCCTGTAGCCGCAGCAGCAAACGCTGCTGCCTGTCTACCGCGGAGCCCGCC
>NW_010413862.1:2705-3334 GCF_000710305.1 Buceros rhinoceros silvestris
GCTACAGCGAAGCCGGCCCGGTCCCTCGGGCTGGGATGCTGCGGCATCACGGGGGAGCTGAGCGTGGCTGAGGAGCTCCCCAGGATGGGCCAAGCTGCACTGCAGGCAGTTCCCAGATGCGGGAGGGATGCAAGGCGCCTTGGAGAGGGCTCTGCACCTCTGTGCCCTCCGAAGAGCCCATCCTGGACAAAACTGACACAGGGGGAACCCAGGAGCCCAACGGCCGGACAAGCAGCATAGGAAGGCCCCTGTGAGCCCGCCGTGTGTAGTCTCACATGGGCCACGTCTCCTCTTGACACTGAGCAAGAGTGCCAGAGAAAAAGGCCAGGGAAAGGCGGGTATTGCTCCTTTGGCAAGACGGGGACCCATGAGAGAACCGTCCTCTGCCACAGACTGAAGTGTGCATCAGGACACCCGCTACCAACCCGCTGACGCCTGGGAGGAGGGCAGAGGAAGGACAAGCCAAGCAGAACCACCCCGCTGCACTGAGCTGGGCTCTGACGTGCACAGACGAGTACTTTGGCTGTAGGGAGGATGAAGAGTCGCAAGGGGCTGGACACGCACAACAGCCGCAGCCAGGGCTGCTGCTCTGGCCCCTGGGAAACACGGAGGGGACAGCGGGACCCTGA
>NW_010413862.1:3486-4049 GCF_000710305.1 Buceros rhinoceros silvestris
GCCGCAGCCAGGGCTGCTGCTCTGGCCACTGGGAAACACGGAGGCGACAGCGGGACCCTGAGTTTTGAACGGCAGTTTGCAGAAAGGGGCAGCTGCGCAGCTACTGTTTGTGCGCAGACCTTCCCACGCAGAGAGGGCCCTGCGCACCGCGGCTTCGCCTCGTTTCTCACTCACTCGCAGCAGGGACAGAGGCGGGCGACTAATTACCAGCCAGTTCCATCCCACAAAGAAAGGCCTCTCAGTCAGCCCAAGAATGGGCCGAGAAGGAAGTCCTGGCTGTTAAAGCAGCAGCGGCCTTGTGTGCTGAGCAGACAGAGGTCCCGTCACGTAGAGCAGCTCCCAGAGCTTCTGTCTGCAGAACACGAGCTGCTCTTTGGGTCACCCGGCTGTGGAACAAGTGGCCAAGAGACAAGACGCTCTTGCCTAGCGCTGGCGGGAAATGCTTGATCAAACGCTCATATGACATCCCTGCGGCCTCTGCGCTTGTGGACAAAGCCGCCTACCCTCCCACATCCTCCTCCAAGCTGCTGCCTCGGGGCAGGCGGGTCCTCGGCGTGGGGGGC
>NW_010413862.1:4171-4383 GCF_000710305.1 Buceros rhinoceros silvestris
CGGGGCAGGCGGCTCCTCGGCGTGTGGGACACCTGCTCTTGCACTGGAACCCACCACAGATCTCGCTGCAGAAATACCACAAGGTGGGCACGGGTGGAAAGGCTTAGGCCAGAGCCTGGGGTCTTAGTCCCATTGCAGAGGGGGCTTGGAGAGCATTTCTGCGGCCAGCCTGAAGAGGTGAAAAGGTAGAGAAAGGGGCCGGATCGGGGAGC
>NW_010413862.1:4550-5111 GCF_000710305.1 Buceros rhinoceros silvestris
AGCCAGCAGCAAGGCTGAGAACGGGTTCCCAGGAGGCACAAACACGCACGTGCGTACACATAACACAGAGGTACCCACCGCCGTGGCCAGCCAGAGATCACCACAGACACACAGAGCACCTGCACACCCACAAACAGCACCAGCACCCTCATCCTGTCCCCCTCCGGCTGAGCAGGGTGAAGGTCCCCTAGAGGGAGTCTATACAGTCACCCTCCCCAGTCTGAAGGTGCTCTGGTGTTGATGCATCTTGAATCGTGTCAGCCCCGGACACGGGGCCTGCAGCTCCCCAGAAGAGCCCTCGCAGGGGCCCAGAGAAGGTTCTCGCTTCCTCCAAGTCCACAGTTTGGGTTTCTGTCCAGCGTTGTGCTGGGACATGGCATTACTTGGGCTCACTCTCCTGCCACTGCCCCTCCGTGCTCCTCTGCAGGGTGCAGATGAGCCTTTTCTCACAGAACCTAACAGAGACCTCTCAGCTGGGCCCCAGCCCCCCCCCAGCCTTCGCGATCAGCAGGAGAGCTGGCTCTCCCCTGCAGCAGCACAGCCCGGGACTCACGAGGCCTC
>NW_010413862.1:5288-5610 GCF_000710305.1 Buceros rhinoceros silvestris
CAAGCTGTTCCTCAGTGATTTTAGACTCTCCAAGGTTCACCACAGCTGGCTTCAAGCTTGCAGCTGCTCCTCAACCGGCCCCGGTTCACTGGGCTCTGCACAGAGAGTGCTAGGGACGACAGCAGATGACAGCGACGGGCGGGCGTAAGCTCAGTCTATCCTCTAACAGGGCAGAAGATGATTTCTAAAGCATCTGCTGAGGCTGTGGATGGAGGCCCCAGCGAGAAGGCTGCAAGCTCACGGCTTGCTCTGACCGCCCAAGGAGGAGCCCTCCCGCAGCTGCCAGGTGCTGGAGGCTCCTTCCTGCTGCTGGGCGTGACCC
>NW_010413862.1:5743-6977 GCF_000710305.1 Buceros rhinoceros silvestris
CATGCCCTTCGCAGGAGGGCTGTGTGTTGCTGCGGTCAGCGCTTCTTCTACCCTGGAAGTGCAGCCAGCTTTGGGGAACGCAGCAGCAAAGGAGCCCCTGGCGTGAGGGGGATGGGGAGACACTGGGGAGCCCCCAGCTCCTGCCTATCTCCCTGCTGCCGCTGCCAGCGGGGCGCCCTGCGATGTGATTTCCCTTCAAACGCAACACAGGACTCACACCTCCGGCAGCGTCTCGGTTAGCTACTGCCTGGGCTCTGCTGGGCTCAGGCGGACACCCCTCCGCTGTCACCCACACAGTCCCCCCACACTGCGCTCGTGGACAGACCCCTCCTCCGCCTCCTCTGGAAATGCCCTCCTGGAAGAGGGGAGAAATGCCTTGCCCGGGGCACACAGCCAGGCCGCGCACTCTGCAAACCCTCCCGGCGCTCTGGCACAGCAGAAGGGGATCCACCCAAGGGCTCCGAGTGGAAGCTGGAGATGCAAGAAGAGGGCAGAGCTGCAGCACAGCTTGCTGTGAGTTCTGCCAGCAGTAAGGGGGTGACCTGGGCCATCTCTCCTTACCTCCCCCTGGGCTGTGGGCTCAAATCCCTCTGCTAAAAAAGAAGATTGCAGAGCTGCAGCATAGCTTGCTGTGAGTTCTGCCAGCAGTAAGGGGGTGACCTGGGCCATCTCTCCTTACCTCCCCCTGGGCTGTGGGCTCAAACCCCTCTGCTAATTCCCAGTGCCTCTCCAGGGAAGCCAGTCACTTGGCAAACACAGGTCCTGCCTTTCACAGAAGTCCACGACCTTCCCGCAGCCAGCGTGCCGGCGCTGCACTGCTGGGACCCACAGCCATCCCCTGCACTAGGCGCTGTTTTGAGGCACGAGGCTTTGCTTGCAGCCCTGGCACCGACTGCCCCATCCACTGATCGCAGGGACTTTCTATGTCAAAGAGAAGAGACAGCCTCAACCTCGGTGTCAGGGTCTAATGGTGACCAGGCCTTTAAGACACAAACACAGCTGGACCCCACCCCGCCAAGGCCTCCAGCACCCTTCTCTCCTCCTGATTCCCTTCACCGCTCCAGCTGAGCTGGCAGCTGAACATACCCTCCCAGGTGGCATCAGTCGGCCCAGGAACGCGAAGCAGCTGAGTCCCTCAGCCTCGCCCAGCGCCTCAGGACACCACCAAGGACAACACAGCACTGAGCAAAGAGGTCACCGGAGCGGCTGGGGGACAGCTCGGCTCTCTGGCGTG
>NW_010413862.1:7116-10856 GCF_000710305.1 Buceros rhinoceros silvestris
GTGGCCAGCTCCTGATGCCACAGAAGCCTTCTCCTGGGTCACACGGTGTTCGACCCCAACACAAAGAGCACTCCAGCCATGGAAGCTCTCCTACCACAGTCCAGGAACACCGGCAGAATCCTGCATGTGGACGCAGAGCCTCCCAGAAGACAGGTGTTTGTGAACAGGCCCTCGAGATACACACACGCGTGTATTTTATGTACGGCGTGTTTCTAGCCTGTCCTTGTTGCTAGAGCCTGAAGGCATCATGGTGAGCTCTGCCGCAGCTCTGGAGAAATGCAGAGCCAGCCAGAGGCCACGGAAACCCCCTGCAAAGCAGTGGTCAGTGACTGTGCGGGTGACAGGGCACACTGGAATTCAGCGTGCCGCCAGGGGCAAGGCCTGCCCTGCCAAGCTGCCAACACGTGGTGGAAGAGAAGAAAGAGAGAGTTCTTTTGGCTAGAAGATGCGGCACTCAAATCCCAGGAAGAGCAAGGCAGGAATGGACTAGTGTGTGCCGAGAGCGGCTTGAGACGTTAAGCCTTGAAGGCTAAACACTGAGAGTCTGTAGGCAAACTAAAGACAAGGCTGATGCTCATCCACCACTGAGAGTGAGCTGAGCCAGGAACATGTCCCGTTTTCTGCCGTATGTGCTGTGGTACTGCAAATAAATACAACCTCCAGCAAGCCCCAAGTACGATGGTTCTCCAAGTTCTCCATCCTCTCAGGAAGAGCAGCGAACACTCAGAAGATCAAAAGCACATTCATGGCAAAGCAAGATGACACACTAGGTGTGACGGGGCCGGAGGAACTGGAGGCAATTCCTGGAGTCTCACCTGTGCATGTGGGGTAGCACAGAACGGGTGTGACTGTTTGGTGTGGTGTCAGTCATCCTCACAGAGTCTCTTTGCTTTCAGTCCAGCAAAGAGCATCTCACCCATCTGTCTCTGGGCAGATGCTGAGAAACCCTTCCCATTCTGTCCGGGAACGGTCAGGGGGCTACTGCAACAGCAGAAAGAGACCACTTCAGAGCTTTCTCCTGCTGCACTAACTTGGAAATGGATTTGAGATCAAATCAGTTCCTTGCCTCTAGGGCAGGCATGAAGCTTAAAAGAAAGACTGTATCTTGCACCGCTGAGCGTGTGGGCTACTGCGGGGCCACCGGCACACACAAGGCACCGGAGGCCTATGGAGAGCGCCCTGCGTTGGTTCTGGGGAGCAAAGTTTGGTGACCTCTGTGGCTGGTTGGTGGAGGCTGTGCAGCAGCAGAGGGGTCAGGAGATCAAAGTCTGATGGTCTGATGCAGAACAGCGAGAATGGCAACTCACCGGTATTTTGTTCGGATGCTGCTCCCGGATCTGCTGTACTTCTTTACAACGGTCCGCTGAAAGGGAAGAAGTAAAAGATACGAAGTTAGGAACATCTGGCTGTGCTAGTTCAGGCAAAACCGAGGTACGCACCCTGCAGGCCACACTCTGACAAAGAGGGGCACTGCAAAAGAAATGCAACTTCTGTTCATCAGTCCTTTTCTGAACATCGTGCAGCAGCGAGGGGGTCAGCAGGATGTCAGCTTCAGTCAGCGACCCTGCACGGCTTCCTAGCACCCCGATCACTCTCCAGGCAGTGACATACTACCCTGCGCGGTAAAACTGGGCAACACACATGGAAACCAAGTAACTTCAGTGAGTTTGTAAGGATTAAAAGCTGTATTCCTAAATCTGCCTCACGCAAATGCAGCTCATGACCGTCAGTGCCAGGCAGCAGCACAGCGTTAGGGTCTCGGCTCTGGAAGATCAAGCTCTCTGTGTCTCCTGGCTGCCTCCCCAGAGGAGATGATTCTCCAGCTGCGGCTGGGTTTCAGCCATTTCCTTCTGCCTGTTGTGCCCTTCCCGGCACTGTCTGGCACAGCGCCTCAGCCCACAGGAGGTGTGCCCTGCCAAGGAGGACGCCTCTATCACAGATCTACAGAGCAGCTACGACAGCTACCGGCCTGACAGGAAGCACTGCTGGGTCTGGGGTGGAAATGCGAAGAAAAACTTCAGCACGGAGATGACCCACATACTGAAAGATTTTTTTCTGCAGTTGTTCTCACACCTTCTAACCAATTTTCCGCCAGGGTTCATGTTTATCACACACACAACAGGCAGCACATAAAAGCTCGTACACTCTTTGGGTTTACGGGAGAATTTCGATGCCCCCTCAGTGCTTTACCAGAGAGATCTCCACTTCCCGCAATTCAAAGCAGCAGAAAGGAGGGGAAGGAGCCGTGGCAGGACCAGATATGGCTCTGTGTGTGCTCTGCCTGGGACGCTGCAGACCGACGCTCCTCCCTGCATTACCCTTACTTGGGGAAGTGCTTCACAGCCGACAACGGCACATCTGAAGTGCCCAGGGGAAGCAGTTTGATGGATCACAGCAGATGAGGCAGTGGCTGAGGCCAGCGACTAAGGACTGCCTAAAAAGCAAGAACTCGGTGTCGCAGGATCTGTCACGGGGTCATCCTGCCACACACCATCACTGACACAGCATCTGCCTCAAGCCCGACTCCTCACCTGCTTCACACAATCCACTTCTCCCGACCCACCAAGATCACGCAGCGGGTCAAGTGCGTGAGTTTTCTCCCCACAAACATTGAGCATTTCTCCTCTAACCACTCAGTAAAGCCTTACTGCTTACAGATTTAATCTGGCTAGAGACTACTTCGGGAAGAGACCAGAGTTTCTTCAGAGGCCACACGATTATGAAATCAGAGGCTCACAGAAGCTTTTGAGCATCATTTCTGTCTCCTCTGAGAGGAAAACATCCCCCTGCTAGGAACTAGACCTTTCTTCTGTAGGAATCCAGGCGCTAGCAAGACAGAGAGCAAAATTGTTTGGATTTAGTGGAAAATCAGGATGTATTTGTTTCGGGTTTTATGACTCAAGATGTAGTTCCTCATGTTTCCTTTTCACTCTGTTCAGTGCTCCAAGGGATCCAGAGCTATCCCTGTGATACGGACAATTTTCCCCTGAGCTCCCAATCAGCAAGGAGTTAGGCAGAGATCAGCACTGCACAAGACACTGGCACACCAATGTCCCGGCAGGAACGCTGACACGGTGACAAGAACCACGCAGCACACGAGCACCCAAGGCACAGCACCAAACTCGAGCAGCCAGCCAGAGGCACACACCATCTCCTCTGCAGGGCTCCGCAGCGTTCATCGGGCACAAGCTTCCGCAGAACAGAGCACCCAAGAGGCTGGAGACGTGGAGCACGAGTGGACAGTCCTCAGCTGGAATGTTTCAGGCAGCTCGGCAGCAGCCAGCTCAGGCTCGCTGGGTACTAACAGAGCCTGCAGAAAGCAGCATCCTCATGGCTGGCTAGTTTTTCCTGCTTGTACTACCATCCACACGGTCTCATGGATGAACTTCCTCTCAAGCGCTTCCCTGCCGGCTCACAGGACTGCTTGCACAGGACGCCCCAAGAATGCAAGAAATTATGGAAAGAATCTGGGAAGCAATTCACGGAATCGTTTTTGTTAAGTTCACCAAGTCCAACCATTCCCCCAGCACTGCCAGGTGCCCACTGAGCCCTGTCCCTCAGCAGCACCTCGACACAGCTGGGAAACCCCTCAAGGGATGGGGACTCCACCACTGCCCTGGGCAGCCTGGGCCAGGCTGGGACAACCCCAACGGGGAAGAAATGGCTCCTCAGGGACAACCTCAACCTCCCCTGGAACAACTTGAGGCCTTTTTCTCTCATCCTGTTGCTTGTTCCTGGGG
>NW_010413862.1:11385-11867 GCF_000710305.1 Buceros rhinoceros silvestris
CTGCTGACCACAATATTTCCAATAAATCAGTAATAGGCCTGCTGATGTCCTTCTTGGCTACTCAGGCACACGCAGCCTTTGTACGCTACCACAGCTAGTAATGTAGATACTCTTAGAGCAGCCAACTACACCAGGCTGCATGTTCCAAAGAGCAGCCACACTCCTGGCACCCCTTCTTGCCCCCTGGGAATGTCACCAACTCCAGTACAAGGCTGGCAGCCATCACCAGCTTCCACAGAGGAGGCAGAGGTGCCCCTGCCCATCTCACTGAAAAAGATGCCACACAGAGAATGAAACGGTACCTCATGTCTCCAGCTGCAGGCCAGTGTCCCAGGATCCCACCCCCGAAACCACAGTCCTTTGTCCCCTGAGGGACGAGGTGCCTCAGACAGAAGCAGGCCAGGCTGCTGTGGCAGTTTCTTCCAGCACTTGTTGACTCCACAGTCAGCAGGCATTAAAGGCAGGAGCCCAGGGCGGACAAA
>NW_010413862.1:11951-16341 GCF_000710305.1 Buceros rhinoceros silvestris
TCCCTCCCCCCACTGTCGGCAGGAATTGGGGCCAGGAGCCACGAGCGATAAAGCTCTCAACTAGCCTCAAGTCTGATGTACCTTAATGGCAGCTCCTCTGTCCCAGACTTCAAGATCTGCCACGTGCCCAGGACCTGGTCCCGCTGGTCAGATGGGTCCAAGGCTTTTGGAGCCTTTCTCACCTCAGAGGACCCTGTGGGAGGTGGCTGATTTCGAGGTTACCCCAGAGCAATGACCGCAGCCGCTGCTTTGCTCCAGGGCTGCTGGATCCCTTCAGCAGGCACCTGTGATTACAGGTACCAGCACCTAAAGCGCTGCACTTCTGCCTCTGCCCACGAGACGCCCATTTCAGAAACTTCATTCAGGAAGGCAGCTGGGAGCCACCTCACCAAAGCTGTTTAGGGGCCTGAAGATTCAGGCAGAAGTTTCCAGGACGTCTGAAGCTTTGCTAAGGAGCACGCCCAGTCTCTCTCTAACTTTGGCTTGGGCATCAGGAGAGGCAAACCTGCATCAGACCCCGCAGAGCAGTACTTTCTGTGCACACCACAGTTCGGGCGCTAGAGATCTCCTGCAAGAAACAGGCGATGGTCATCCACACCCTCCTCAGCCTGGAGCAGGAGCTAGAGCTTGGTCCTGCATCTCATGAAAGCGTCTTCGACATCACACAGCAAGTATTGGCTCTAAATACCACCTTTAGTTAATTTAATGTGCACGTAGTCTAATCTAAGTCCCGGGAATGAAAAGAGAAGGACACTTTTTCTCTTCTTTCACTGTTGAAGGACACTCCACAGAGACACCAGTGCAGAGCCAGCCTAGCAGGCGGGCTCACACCGCGTACGGCACCACGGGCAGGTACACGGCCTCCAGCCTTTCACTAGCTGCGTCCGCACACTCACATTTATACAGGACAGGGCTGATTTTACAAGCCTTGTTCTCCTTCTGCAGCTCTCCCAAATTACAGCGGTGCTGAGGTTAAGCCTTCCCTGTGGCACCTGGCTTCAGCTAATCCTCAGCCCATAGGTACAGTGAACCAGCACTATTTACTCAGCCCAGTTCCTATCTCTGTTTTCTTTTCTCTGGCCCCTCCTCTCTGCAAGGAGAAGCAAACCACCACGCCTGATTTTGGCAGCTCAGGACTCCAAGCACAGGGACTACAGCGAGGAGCCGCGTAAAGCGCCGAGAACTGCACGCAGAGGGAGGAGCCCCGCGTCTGCTCCCAGGTGTGGGCACCGCACATCTGCCACCAGGGAAGCCAGCCTGCTGTCCTGTGCCAGGACGGGAGAGCTCAAGATGGCAGCAAGATAAACAACACACACACTTGTTATTGCTCATTCCTAGAAGAATTTCGCTGCTGGGGCCCACGGAAAGACAGGGGTATTTGCCTATTTCTCCTCCAGCTGCTGTTTCAACTGTGAAGTACCGACAGCAAAGCCTGCAAATTGCCCAAAACACCAGAACCTCAGCTGCTTTCTTGACCAAGGTCCTTCCCAAGCTGTTCTCCCAAGGATGTGGGCACACAACGTATCCCATGGCAAGGCAGGATGACATTGTTATGACAGTTAAGAAGAACAGTGGAAAATTTTAAACCAAACCTTCTGAGCGTTAACCTCTTTTATCAGCAGTACCCAGGAGCTCTGGCCACGGAGACAGGGCTCTGCTCTGCTGGGTGCTGTGCCGACACAGGACAAAAGGACAGCCCTGGACGCACAAGAGTATAATCAGACAAAAGATACAGGTGGCGGAACAGAAGGGAAGCACACAGCAAGTTCTTCGGCAACACAGTTGCGTAAGGGACAGCATTTTTCAGGAGACACTAGACAAACAGTGGCCAGGCACTGGAGCTGCCCTGGGACAGCAGATGGACTCTACGACCTGCCCTGCTGCCTGCAACCAAGAGGAATGCTGTAAGAAATCACCATGAAGAAAAAACACCGCCTGGAAACGTCATCATTGTGCTACCAGGTCAACAGCTCCTGAGCTGCAAGAGCTGCACGTGAAAAGCAAAGCAGAGAGCAGAAATTTATCCATGAGCTACTGCCTCTCCCTGTGGTGCCACAGCTCCAGGTGCAGCTGCCCATGGCACGAGGGAAGCGTGCAGACATCCCTGCCGCTTGTGCCAGGCTGCCAGCCCTGTGGCTTTCTCGCTGCCATCCACGAGACACGCTGCCAGCCAGCCCAGAGGTGGATCTGCCTCAGGTCTAACGAGATGCAAAAATGAGCATGTTACTTCAGGAAGCTGCTGCGGTCAGTCCCATGGCAGAGGGTTGCTGGAACATGGTCCTCTCCAAGAGATATTCTGCGAGGAGAGGAGAACTGGATGGTTTTAAATCAGTCTGGGATGAACTGGCAACTGCTGAAGACATGGGCAATTTATGCAGGTCATTCCAGATGAACACCAATAAATATTTTTGTAATATCACACCAGCCTAAGGCCAAACACCTCTAACCACCAGGAAATACAATCCCGTTTCTGTGTCACCACTCACGCAACAGCTGACCTGACCTGTCCTTGCCCAATGCTGGGGAGCTCGTTCTCAGGCCAGCGACACTGCAGGAGGAGCAAGAGGAGACTCCCACACCCAGGAAAGGAGGGCAGAGCTCGCCAGGCCAGCCGAGCCCTGGGAAAGCTGTCCTCGCTGCTGAGAACGGGCTGCTGTCCCAGGCTACGTATGACAGAGCGTTGCAGAAACTTGTCAGCGGTTCCCATCGCCGGTTGCATGCTGCTGCTTCCAGAGCTGGAGGGCTGCGGGCAGGACTAACGGCTCAGGACCAAAACTACACTGTTTTGAACTGAATGTCTGATAGAAAGTGTGTCTCAGACACGGTGCAGGTAGAGCCTGATGCTCCACCGCCACAGGAGGGCCTTACCAATACGCAGCACCCGATGCCCTGTCTGCATGACCACCCCCTCACTGTACGGCTGCATCACCGACCCGTCGCGTCTGGGAGCATTTCTGCACGCCTGGCTCCGGGAGCCGTGTGACTGCAGAAGGACCTCAGCACTCGCGTTCATTTGCATAAGTTCCCAATCTCCTGGCTCCACATTAGAGCTTGAAAATGGGTTTCAGAAGACAAACAGGAACCACCTTACTTTTTTTAAGCAGTTTCAAAATTTAACAGAGCGTGATTTTGAGCCTGGCTCCAGGGATGAGGATGTGTACACCTGGCAAAGCCCTGACAAGGGCTCAGCTCATGACCGAGCAGAGCCACACAACTACTGTGAAGTCTGAATCCGCGTCAAAACACTTGTGCTCTGGTTGCACAGCACCACGTCAGCGCTGCCGTGGGCCACGCAGGATGGGCAGGGGACCTCCGCCAATCAAACAGCTTCCAACTCGCCACACCTCCTGAGCACGGGGGGCAAACGGGCAGGACCTTCTGTGCCACCTCTGGATGCCATGCGGCGTATTGACATCAGAGTTCCAGATAAGGAACTGGTTTTTTGCTCCACGTTTAATCGCAGTTTCACTAGCCTTGGAAAAAGATCAGCAAGTTCCCTCCACCTGAGGCCGGCCTCTGCCAAGGCTTGCCTCCAGCCTTCGTTTAACCTCTTCTTCTGCCACGACAACCTTCACAGATAAAGGCCTCCAAGACAGCAGCAACGCACTCAGATTTCTCAGAACTGCTCGGGACACTTTGCGGTGCTCACACAAAGCCCTGGCCGCACACGCGCACTGCACAGCCTGGGTCAGCGCCATGTGTACGCAAACATGCCCGGACACGCACGGATCTGCAGGGCCTATTTGGGGAGACGTGCCAGACACAACAGCCTCGAATTTATTCCTTCATTTCTCTCACAGCCTATTTCCAACCTGCCTCTGAAGGCAAAAGGCAGCAAACGACTGTGTGACTACAAAGTCGAAGGTTTTTACACACCACAGGTCAACCGCAGAACATCACACCAGCAGGGTGACCCAGCAGCAGCCCCCCTGAGTGACTCTCCTGACCGTGATGCCCACGGGACTGACCAAGGCAGGACCACAGAAGCCAAGGGAGATGACTTGTCTGTGGCTCATGGCTACTCGATGACAGAGACAGCAAGAGTTCACCAGTCTTACAGCTCCCGGATTCATCGGACTCCACCCTCCTGGCTCAAGGGGACATCGAAAGGTTTTGGAGCACAGAAAGTACTAAGAAACGAACAAAGGACATACAGGCTTTATTATTCCTGGAGGCCAGTCAGGACCTTTGTTATGTAAAAGAATAATAATGAAAAAAAATCAGTATTTGTGTTCTACATGCCTAACCGGTGTTTGTTCAGTTCTTCTTGTACCAGTGTTTTCTCCAGTGCTGGCAATTAACCCCACGTGAAATCACGTCACTCAGTAATTAATACAACGAGACAGAGGCAGCTAAGCATCAGCTTGCAAGAGCAGTCTCAGTGCAAGGA
>NW_010413862.1:16451-19070 GCF_000710305.1 Buceros rhinoceros silvestris
CAGCACGAGCACCGAGCACGAGGACGAGCTGACACACTAACCAACCTCGGACCAAGATCAAGACGCTGTTCCAAGCCTCCAACAAGCAAACCCTTATGACAACAAGCACAGGATGGTGCCTGGGACGGGCAATTCATCTGCCGTTCGGCTTTCGGGTGGTACGAGCGCGGCTGCCTTACGCTTAGGTGAGCGCCCAGAGAAGGCAGCGCTTCACTTTTCCCCAAGCCGAGAGAAGAGGGAATTCGGCTCCACACGCCCCTTGATCCAAGGGCTGCCTTCCCTCTAAAGAGCCGTGGCTGCGGAGAACTAAAGGCAGATCTCCCAGAGGACTGAACCTGGGAAGGGAACACTCAGTCCCGCGAGGCTGAGGTCAAACCTCTACCATTGCCACCTAGCCAGGGGCTCCAGCTGACCACGAGGACCCTGTACGCGTCTTGCTGCACAGCGCCTCCGCTCTGGCAGGATGCTGAGGCATGAGGCCAGCTTACTTTCAGTTTAGCCGACTGGTCTAGGTTCGAGGCCCACGTCCGTGACCGCACCGGTTATGCGCTGCTTGAAAGCAAACAAAGCTGGAAGCCTGCTGGAGCCTTGCGACAGCAGAGCAGCCGGTTCAAAACAACCACTTCAAGAACAGCGGGAGGGGCGAGCGCTACCCATTGCTCAGAAGGACTCGCGCCCTGCGGGAAGTGCAAGGGTGTCGTCAGGCTGCCGCACACCCTCACTACAGCCAGGACACCCTGTTCCTTTGACAGACCACAGCCTTTTTCGGAGAATTCAGAAAAATTCTGAGTTCTGGACTCCCGCGGCGGCTCTGACGGCATGGAGGACGGCCGCCTCAGCATCCGCACAGGAAAGTGGAGCGTTCCTGTCAGGTTCTACCCCCGGCACACAGACTAAAGATGCTCTGCTGCAGACATGCCAAGGACTGGACCGGGTCACCGAGCATCATCCTCTCACTACTAAGGGTACACCAGATCAGGGGAGAAGTCAGCGCTCGGTGCCCTCAACACACCTTGGCTCAACCCCTGGTGCTTCCCAGCCAGACCCTTTCTCAAGTCCTCAACAATGATGAGTAAAACTCCAGAAATTTTATTCAGAATAGACCCAAGACAAAGCAGATGAACAAGTCAAAGAAATTAATGAAAAATAAATTTCAAAAATGCCAGGAGGAGGAAACCCTGTATTGAGGAAAGTGGAGTCCTCAGCAAAGGGTGGCAGACCGAGACCTAAGCAAGGGACTTGCTGTGAAACTGGAGCCTGGGTGCCTTTTGTAAACATCATATTCCTGACTCTGCCTTTTCTCTGGTTTTTTTGAACCATTCCACTTCTAAGAAGTCTGAAATATCAAGCCATTCTGAGGGTACAGTGTCACTGGCAATGTTTTCCATCAGCCCTCCCCAACTCCATCGTAAACAATCGCTTCCTGCTCCTGTTGTGTAATGATTTGAAGACAAAAACAAGCTGTATTTACTTTCTCCAACGGAGCAATTCCAGCCCTGACCCAAAGCAACTGCTGGGCTGCCAGGCCTCCTCCTCCTTCCCCTCCTCCTGGCTGAGCTCTGCAGACCAGTCAGCTGAGAGAGCAAAAGGGCAGAGGAAAGCACACAGAAACAAGGAGCAGTTGCTGGTGCCAAACACCCTCACCCCCCTCTTCCCCTCCTGGGCTATTTTAATCCTGCTTTCTTTCAACTACCCTGAGCCTTCAACTTTGTTTTCTCTCCAGCTCATACAAAGTCTGAGCGATGTGCAAAGGCAAACCAGGCTCATCCTGACTACAATATGCCGATTCTCACCAGTTTAACTGTTGGTAGGAAGGGTTGATTCGGGATGTCACGCTTTCAGTAGGCAGCCTAAGGAGAACACAGCAGGGTCCACAGCAAGTACCTCACAGCACTCAAGCTTTGTCTGATTCTTGTTTGTGCACGTTCACTGGGCTTGGCCGCTGTGGCGGGGGAAGGCTGGGTAAGCATTCAAAGCAGGAAGGGCTATGCCAATACCCTGCCAAATATTTACAGTTTCCAAGAGAGCTCTGAGGGGCTGGATCAGTTCAATAGGAACAAGCTCCAGTTCTAAAACTCACACAGGAAACATGCCCTCACCTGCATGTGGACAGTATCTGACACAAAACGAGGTCTTACTTGGCATGAATACACTGATTTCAGCGTTACTCAGGCAGTAAACTCAGCCCATAACCCCCCTGGGACGTAACCTGCCAGGAACATGCACCTTCCCCAGTGCCAGCTGGCAAAGGTCAAGAGAAACAGCAGCTGACGTTTCGTCAGATTTCACCCCAGGATGGCAATCAGACGGGCACCTTCTATGGCAACCTCCCCGGCAACTGGCTTTTCCCACCACGCATCTTTCACAAAGGCATGGGCATTGTGTGAGCATCAACTCTTCTCGGTCTCGACAACCATTACAGTCGGTGTATCAAATTATTGCAACAACTGCTCTAACGTGATCAAGGTGGGGAGCGTGGAAGGCAGTTCTGTAAGAGGTCACCGGGCTTTGACAGCCAAAAGCGTGAAGACTGGAGCCAGGGTAAGAGCGAAACAAGGCTGTTTACCTCCTGACTGCTATCCTCGCCCTGCAGATTTCACGGCCCCCGCAGTCACCACC
>NW_010413863.1:0-664 GCF_000710305.1 Buceros rhinoceros silvestris
CCGTGCCTGTCCTGGAGCAGGGAGGTCGCCCCACCCTCCTTCCCCCAGTCTGGGCGTTCGCTATGGGAATGGGGCTGCCGGTGGCAGGAGCAGCCAGGGAGCCCCATCCCAGTGCAGGCTAAAGCTGCCAGGACATCCCAGGATGCTCCGGCAGCACCCACTAAACCAGAGGCTTTCCCTATCATGCCTCCTCAAGCCCAGTAGTGTCCCAAGTCCCTGTTGTGCCACCCGCCTCACCTTGGCCCATCTGGGCTCCCACTAGGGCCTGCTTTGCCGTCCCATAGCCCAGCTGCCGGCACACAACGCTGGCCGCGGCCAGGTCCCACTGCTTGTCACACACGGTGCCCCATTGCCCATGGCGCAGCACCTCCACCCGTCCCTCGCCGGCATGGGTGCCTGCTCGCAGACGCACTGGGAGCACCTGGGCATGGCAAGCAGATGGTCAGTGTCCAGGCAGAGGTGCAAACAGGGTGGCAGGGTGCTGCCTGGGTCTGGGACCCTCTATCAGCAGAACAGGGCACAGGACTACGCTGAGGCTTACCTTTCCTGGGGAGGTTTTGCTCTTGCCCTTGCCTCTACCCTTCTGGAAGGCAGGGCCAGGGACACAGCTGATGATGGCGTGCATGCCACCGGGGCAGGCACGCTGGCGGGGGAGGGGGGGGGG
>NW_010413863.1:897-1185 GCF_000710305.1 Buceros rhinoceros silvestris
GAGAACCAGGGCCCAGCATCAGCTCAGGTGCCAGAGACTCTCCCCACCCAACACCCACACTGGCTGCTCACCCATGGTGCTCCTGACTGCCCTGCCCAGGGCTGAGCCCTACCTGGAGTGGGGGTCCTTCAGTTTCATGTTCCAGAGCTTCCTGGGGGTGCAGAGAGCAGGGAGGTCATGGAGGGCCATGCTGACCCTACAAGGCTCTGGGCTGCCACCCCATCATCCCTGCCCTCCCCAGCACCCCATGGCAGGAGTTGGAGCCACGGACTCCCACCAGGACTGCAA
>NW_010413863.1:1490-1933 GCF_000710305.1 Buceros rhinoceros silvestris
ATGCTTTGTCGGCCACGGCTGGTGACCATCCGCACAGCCCCCAGACTGCTGCTGAGCCCAGTTCTGCCCCTTGTTGAGGCTCCAAGAAGAGGACACAGGCATGGCGAGGCTGTAACAGCACCCCACACTCCCATCCATGTGTGCAGCCCTTCCCTGACAGCCCCTGGGCTCTTTCCCCACCAGCATGTCCAGCCAGGAACCCTGCCCCAGGCTGCTATGAGGGTCTCTCGTGTCCCTACCGGTAGAAGCTGGTGTTGATGTGCTTCTCCTGGGGGAAGCCCAGCATTCCGCAGACCACACGGCTGTTGTTCCTGGTCCAGCCAGCGTCGCACACCTGCCTCCAGTGCCCATTGTGCTTCACCTCCACGGCACCCTCGGTCACTGGCATGCTCAGCTTGGCCCGCGCCAGGATGGGTTTGAGTCGCACCTCCTCCAGGCTCAGC
>NW_010413863.1:2032-2532 GCF_000710305.1 Buceros rhinoceros silvestris
GGCTGGCTCAGCTTGCCCCGCGCCAGGATGGGTTTGAGTCGCCCCTCCTCCAGGCTCAGCACCGGCCCCTGCCACGGTGGGTACAGGAGTGGGCATGGGGGCTCCAGCATTGAGGGCAGGGTGTTTAGAAAGGGGACAAGCGTGAGACTTACTTAAGTACCTCTTCTGTACCCTGCTGGGCACAGGGGCAGGGGAACCCAATGGTGCCCCACTCACCTCTCCCAGATGACCAGAGGTGGTGGCCTGGGGGGCGCTGCCAGGCAGGCGCTGTCCTGAGCACCCCACACCAGCATCCTCACCGTGGCCATTGTGGACACACTCCGCCAGGGATGCCTCGTTGCCCCCACACTGCACGTTGTCTAGCCAGATGGGGCCTGAGGGGACATGTGCAGGGCTGGGCGTCCTCATTGGGGGCATCCCCATCTCCCTCCCCAGCACCCATCCAGTGACCCCACAGGCTGCCCGACCCTGGAGCTCCACCGACAGGGCTAAGCACACCA
>NW_010413863.1:2969-3360 GCF_000710305.1 Buceros rhinoceros silvestris
CCACAGGGAAGTCGAAGCCATCGTCGCAAATGGTGCCCCAGCGTCCCTGGTACAGGACCTCCAGCCGGCCCTCCCCGGCTGGTCCCCGTGGCCCTGCCAGCCGCAGCTGCACCCGGGCTGGCTCCTGACTGCTGGGGATCACCCACCACAGCAGCAGCAACAGCGGCAGCAGGATGGGGCTTACGCCAACTGGCATCACCATCGTGGTTCTGGGGGTGGGATGCCTGGGGACAGCCCGGCACTGAGCCCCTGGGGTCCACGGCAGGGTGGGGAGTGCTGCTGCAGTACCCGCTGTGCCCCAGGAGCTGGTGAAGAGATACTGTGCCCCCTCGCATGGTGGTGACATCCCCGTCCCCGCGCTTCAGGGGATGCAGGGGCTGGTCCCTCCCAC
>NW_010413864.1:0-1474 GCF_000710305.1 Buceros rhinoceros silvestris
GATACCTCCAAACAACACGGAGTTGCACCAGCCTTATGGGGAATTCTGAGAGTTCCTTTTGAAGGGATATGTTCCTACTTAGGTCTTTGGAATTCATGGTCTTTTCTGTTTTCAGTCATTTGCGGGGCTGTAACGCACATTTTCTCTCTCACTTTTTGACCACTTATGCTGGCCGTTATCTAGAGAAGTTGTGATAAGTCATCGTTTATTTAACTCATTAACTTAAACATCTAATTGATTGAGCCTATCCAGACAGATAACACCTCCAGAATGCCTTTTAAACAGTATTTCTACCTCAGTTTCCTCTGAAGCAGCACCTGAAATAGAGTTTCTTCAGGACAAGGCGCATCGATACCATTGCACATTTTGTCTCGTAATCTGGTGCCCCATGAGTAATTAAAAAATCATTAACATGCAATCCAATAATGGGCTTCTTAATTTCAGAGGCATCCTGCAGAACACTCTTCTGAATTCCACCCTTTTCCCCAGGGAAGGTTTGAGATCCAGAGGATACTCTGTGCCTTAGAAGGTGGTTCCATTCTCAACACGCTTTCCCACTTCCACTGTCTCATCTTTGTAAATAACCAGGTGGGGAGGAGGTCCACAATGATCACCTGAGCAGCAGGAACTCCTCACCTCCTCGAATTGTCCCGCTGCCATTCCACTTCACTAGTGCTTGTCTGTCTGTCCCCACTCACGGCCGCTGAAGCAGCTGCCCGATGGGTCCCATTGTCCTTCCACAGGTCCTCTGCCGCCCTCAGAAGAGCGCAGAGCAGGAGCAGGATGATTCAAGCTGTCTTGCTCGCTCTGCCCAGCATCATCTCCAAGGTCCCAGTTAGCTGTCAGAGATCTGGGGAGATACACTGGGAGGGAATTTAATCCATGGGTAGAAGACACTCCCATCCAAAGCGGCACCACGCGAACTCCAAGGAGATGTTTTTCCTTTCCAGCAGGAGAATGTGCTGAGTCTCCTCAAACGCGTGATGAGTTCTCCTTCAAGATTGGGAAACTTCTGCTAAAATGCCAAAGGCATTTTACATATAAAACTGGGATTTAGGGTGTGTTTAAGGAATTGTGAAAGCTGTATTATAGCTGGGATTTCATCAAAATTGCCCTTTGCAGCAGAGTTTTGACCGGACAGATCTGCATTGGGAATTACTGGGAGCTGTTGATGAAGGTGGGAAATCCAATAAGGGGCTGCAGTAAAGTGCCCGATTGTGAAAGCTGATTTCCAAGAAGTCATAAAGAGATGAGAGACCACTTAGTCATGAGCCCTGTTTCAATGTTCTGGTTCTTTTATTCCCTTCTATATTGCAGGGTGTGTTTCGAGGCAGGTCCAAATATGGTAAAGCTCCAATGAGAACCTGTCAACAGCACCAAGCTGATGAAAATAATAAGTTGGTTTCCACCTTCACGCCCATGCTGTCCCAGCCCACCTCCGGAGCGGATAAAAGGGAAAGCCTGAAGCTGTGAA
>NW_010413864.1:1634-2956 GCF_000710305.1 Buceros rhinoceros silvestris
CAGCACAGCTCCGTTGGTCATTCTGCTCTGCTCGACTCTGCTTGGAAGAACCAGCCATGTCTCGTCAGTCTGTCTGCAGAAGCTTTGGAGGCGGGAGTAGAAGGGGCTACAGCTCTTGCTCAGCCATTGGTGGTGGCTTTGGAGGAGGTGGCGGCAGAAGCAGGATCAGCTACAGCTCATACTCCTCATCCAGGGGAGGTGGAGGAGGTGGACATTGTGGAGGGTTTAGCAGCAGAAGCCTCCATAACATGGGTGGCACCAGAAGAATCACTGTGGGTGGATGCTATGGTGGTGGAGGCTATGGAGGAGGAGTGGGTGGCTTTGGTGGAGGAATGAGCTGTGGAGGAATGGGTGGCTTTGGTGGAGGAATAGGTGGTGGTGGAGTGGGTGGCTTTGGTGGAGGAATGGGTGGCTTTGGTGGAGGAATGGGTGTCGGAGGAATGGGTGGCTTTGGTGGCCCTGGCTTCCCTGGAGGCATCCAACCGGTGCAAGTTGACCCAAACCTCCTACGGCCAGTCCATGTTGAGATTGACCCCCAGATCCAGCAAGTGAAAAACCAGGAGAAGGAGCAGATCAAGACCCTCAACAACCAGTTTGCCTCCTTCATCGACAAGGTGAGACGTCAGGACTGTGCTTGGCTGGAGGTGCAGCTCAAACAGCTCTTCCATGGGGCTGAAAGGAAATTTTTTTCGCTTCCCAACAATTCCTTGTTAAAGTTGGCAGACTGATGCTGTAGCAAGTTGTTATTAAGGTCTTATTAAGTACTTCTGACCAACAGATGAAGTCTTCTTTCTATTGGAGGATGGGGGAGAATATCTGCAGGGCATTCAGTGGATTCTCTCGCTTAGTCACCTCTGCAGCCTCATTTCTAATGATTCAGGGTAAATTGTCTTTGTATACTTAGTTGTCCTGAGGGTTCTCGTGAAAGCGCTTTTCAATTAGATGAAACTTTCTTTCCAAAGAACTGGTTCTACGAACAGAAGAGTTTGTAGAACTCAAATACCTTTCCAACACTCCCGGATTATTTTAATCTCAAAAAAAAAAGCAAAGGAATGCAGAAATGTTTGTAAGGGAATTTCTGTGCAGTTAGATGGGAAAAATTAACTGTTTTCTTGACTTCGCTCCTACAAAGAGGATGGAAATGTCCAAAACTGGTGTTGTGGAAAATAAGGTTCCTGTTTCCTATTGGCAGCATAATTTTTTGTCAAAGTGAGAAGTTCTGAAAAACTAAAAATTTAATGATGCTTCTCACACACTTTGCGAGCTCGCGGGCCTGACTAAGTCATTGCTAGGGATTTGGGAAACGGTTCCCAAATGGTTCC
>NW_010413865.1:0-3014 GCF_000710305.1 Buceros rhinoceros silvestris
GGGACGGAGGAGCGGGTGGCCGCCATTGCCCGTGGGCTCGGGAAGTTTTATTTTCTGCCGTGTCCGCCAAGGAACGCGAGCCGGAGGTGTGGGAGGCGTGCAGGGCACCCGCGGCACCCAGCCGATAGATTAACGAGTAACTGATGGTGTGTGTGTGTGCAGTCTTGAGGTGAAATAAAAGTGTGAGTTATTTCAGTATAACTTCCTCGTAGTCGGCTTCTTTGTAACCTGCTCCGAGTCATATCCTTCCTACTCTCACCTGGCAGAGAACTTTCCTGGATACACCTGATTGATTAATGCTTACGAAGACATAACTGATTCTTCTTGGTGGCCAAACAATTAAATGTACTTCCCGCACATCCTCCTTGCTTTGAGGCACCTACCGAATTAATCTTTCTAGGATCATACTGAAGAGAAGCAGTTCTACCTCATAATTTATTATTAAGTTATTATTTACTTAGAGTACCACAGTATACGGAGTTTGCTCATACCCTTGCATTAATGTAATTTTCTTAATTTAAAGGAAAAAAGGCAGAAACGAAACCAATATAAACGAACTGCACAGTATTAAGCGTTTTTGTGTTTTTTTTCTTGAGTCACTGTGCCGGACTGGTCCCTTGGAAGTGAACGGAAATGCAGAAGAATGCACCTCGAGATGCTCGGAGGATCTTCTTCAGGGTCTCAGGGGCAGGGGTGGTGGCTGGGACGGGTTTCACAGCCAGTGCAGCCAATGTTAGTAAAAGAACTGTGGAACTCTCTTTTAGTAATTCCTGCTTGAGACTGATGAGGCAGAGCATGTCTCGGAAAGCCGTCATGTTACATGGCTTTTAATTTGGTGGTTTAGAGGTAGATTCTGATTCTAGCTCTGTATTACGTTTCATGATGGTTAAGGATTACTTGAAAGTATTTCTTTATGTCTAAACTCTGCAAGAGAAGTACCTGGATCTGCAACTTTCTTCTTAATATGGGATTTAGCACCCTGGAATTGGGAAAAAGTTTTTAGTTGCCTATCCAATGAGGTGTTAATAAATACATATGTTTACAACTATTTGCCGTTTTTAAAACGGTAAAAAGTTAATTTAATTTCCTTGAAAAATCCTTAGTGCTGATTTCCCCTTGGAGTTACCTATGTGTTTACAGGAGGAATGAGTGGACTCAGCTCTTCTTCACAGAGCTCGATAGCCACACAGAGGCAGAAGCTGTTCTGCAAATTATTTTGGCAGCAGTTAGATGTTTGTTCTTACGTTGCTTGTAACTTTCCCGAGGGTCAGCTGCATGTCCTGCACACTCCACAAGACTCTCAGTCATAATAGAAAAATTTGGAGCTTTTTTAACTCCTTTTTATGGAAAATTAATTTTCATATTTTAAGGAAATAATTTGCCTGACATTATGAAATAAGTGTCAATCAGTATCAATTTGTTTCTAACACAGCTGGTAGCTGTGACGCAGACCACTGAAGTTGAATTTCTTTCTGCCTTTCCTCCACTATAACCTGGCCACCGCTAAACACTCCTCCTCCCACCACCATGCTGTAGTTCTGCCCCTACAATCAGGTTGCACCGGAGGATCCATGAAGCGTTAGATCTTTGTTTTCCCCCTGAAGACAGCAGCAGTTCAGGGTTCACGGACACCGCAGAACAAAGAGGAAGTTCATCTTTGCTTTTCAAGCCATAAAAGCAGCTGAGCCCTTCTTCTGTGCCTGCTGAGGAAAGGGCTTTCCAAGGTGGGAGGCACACGCCAGGTTGCTCCTTTCTCAAAGGACAAAATTTTCTTGATAAGCTTTTAACGACAGGTAAATTATCATCTAAACCAACCCAGCTTTTCTTGGGAGGGAGAGTGTTTGCTTTCAGGGATAATAGTTGTCAGTTCAAGCATTCTACCGAGTTATGACCTCGGCGTAAGGGATAGTGGCTGGCCCTTGGTGACTCCTCCAAAACCTCGCCTTGCCCCCGGCTCTGCCCGCCACTCCCTCCTCACGCTGAGTAATGCTCTACAGCAGTGCCAGCCAGTGCTGGCTTCCCTGGGGTGGAGGACCAGGACATGCTTCAGAGCAGACCAGCAGAGTCCACCTCTGTTCCAACAAGAGCAAAGGTAACTTCACTGCAGCTTGGTTTTGGGGTTTTTCTCTCCTCGAAAAGTAGAATTTCTTCTTTTAGACAAGCAATGCAATCAACTGAGATAAGGGCAATGTCTAGCAAATGGTGTTATGGTGGAAAATCCAGTGTATATTCTCAGTAGTGAAATGTTGAAATTCATTTATGATTCATATGAAGCTACTATGCAAATATTTCACATTGTTTGAAATCATGTCATTAATCTTTTCTGCATTGTTTGAAGATTTTTTTACTGCACTATGGCCCCAGCTGCCACTTGGTTTTTGTGAAAAGATCCCAGCGGAAAGAAATGTATTGAGGCTGCACAGGAATATATAAAAAATGCATTTAGTTATACAAAATGTATAATGGGTTATGTACACACTGTGAAAAAATGTGAACGTCACTTAGAGGGTTTCTAATCTCTGGACAGCTCTTGGCACCGGAGCAGTTGCACTAGGTGCAGTTACCAGCTTGAAAGGGCTTGCAGGACCAGGGCCGTCGGGGGGGAAAAATGACCGCGCTGAGGAGGGAAGTGCGTTGGGGACGAGCTGTGGTCCTGTGTGTAAGCAGCTGGCACTCTCGGAACGGAGCCATTGTATTTCCTTGTGTGCTAACAGTGGGTTTGGTTCTCCATGCCCCCTGTTACACTCCTTAAACAAGATGTTCCGTCCCTTATAACCACCAGGAATAATCCCCCCTTTTCTATTGCTTTACCTCCCCTCCCTCTCTCTCAGCTGCTTTCTCCTTATCTTTCTCTCTTCAGCCCTTTCCCCTATATCCCTTCGCCTGTTTGCTGCCTTCCTGGTGTTTTTTTTCCGGTGAGGCCCGATTATTTAACTTTCCAGGTGCCAGCTGCAGCTGTAGGAGTGAGTAAACCTGGCAAGCCGAGAGCTGTGGGATTGGCAGCGCTGTGAAAC
>NW_010413866.1:0-19433 GCF_000710305.1 Buceros rhinoceros silvestris
TTTTAAATTTTTATTTTATTGGGGGGGTTGAGGTATGGGGGGGCCTTTGGAGAAACTTCTTTACTCTTAGAACAAAAATAGGGAAAAAACCTCATGTTAAAATGTCTCTTGGCCCTTATGCCATTTCCATTGAAGCTGGCAGTAAAAATCCTCTTTGACTTTACTGGGAACAGGACTGAGCCATTTTAAATGCTATGCTGTAATATAAATCTTTTAAGTCCTAAATATTTCCATACAGTGGAGCAAAGAAGTCTTACACGTCACCAGAAAGACTGCTTCTTGTTAGGCTGTTACAATGTGCTATTTCTGTTCAAATAACGTTTACTAATACGAGAGACAAATAGATTTATACAGTTTGGAAGTCTGACACTACAGTTGGATGTTCACAGCTTTTATACATTATGATATTTATGAAAATAATTTTAACTCTTAAGTTGCATGAAACAAAATACAGATGTTCCCCAGCAGCTTTTCCTTCTCAGGTCTTTTAGCTCAGCATTACTAGAGTGTAGTGCAGGATTTGGTTACAGTTAAACTCAAATCAAGATATTCTAAGAGTACAAAGGCACTATGTGGAAAGGCAAGGGTAAGAAGAGGGGGGAGGGACATAGAAGGAAGAAACATTCTTCTTCTCCAGCTGTCTCAAGTCTTCCACCTGTGAGACCTCAGAGAACTCTTAAGTTCTCGTCTTTGGATCTTGCCTCCTTGGCAATGGCTTTAAAAAGGTTTAAGTGAAAGAGCAGTAGCAAATCTCGCATTCTGGGGAGGTCAGGGAGGTTTCCTTCTCCAGAGGCATAGGGGCTGCAGGATTCAAAACTGAATCTCTCTGTGCTACTGAGATGCTGTCATGTCCTGCCCAGCACCCTGTCTTCTCACCCAGGGACATGTTGGGGGAAACCCGTTCATTTCCGTGAATGAGTTGTTTGTTTGTTTGTTTTTCCTTGGAATTAGCTTGGCTGGGTAAGCACAACTGAACAGCATTCATGTAGTCATTCGGGCCTTATCTGTGATCTTCTCACATGGGAGTTTACCCGATCTTTTGCTAATTACCACTATGAGTCTCTCTTTTCTTACTTTTTGTGTGTGTCCATCTGTGATCTCTTGTTACACACTTAATTGTAAGCTCTTCAGGAGGGTAACTGTCTTTATAGTTGGTGTCTTTACAGCATCTTGTGTAGTGGCCCAGGTTTCCAATTGTGACAAGCGGCCTTCATCTGAAGACAGATCGATCTTTTAAATCTGTACTTCCAAGTAGATGATGATTAACAAAGAGAAAAAAATCCAACAAAACAAACCCAAAGAAAAGTGAGAGGAGGCGGTATACGTCTTGGTGAAATAGGAGACTTTAATTCTATCTGCACTTCCATTGTCTCAGGAAGTATCTACTGCTCCTTGTAAGAAGTATATAGCCTAAAAATGTTTAAGGGTGTACTGCAAGAGAAATCAAAGCCAAAATTGTCAAGCTATAAAACCATACAAAGGAAACATATCTTTCTGTAAGAGGGTTTTAAATGTGGCCATTTCAGAGAAAAAAAAATACCATCAAAGCCTCTGATGAAAGCAGAGAAAATGGAAAATACTTCTATGATACTAGTACTTTTCATAGAAGTTGAACAAACTTTCCGTGTGCTTTGGGCCTGATCTTGAATAACATCTTAACCAGCTCTTAGGACCATAGTGGTACTGTATAGATCAGTTCCACATGTTATGGGTCAAACGTGATCCTGTCTCTAAGAGTGTAACTATCAGCAGAAATGGCTGGATGATCGCATTCAAAGACTCGTGGTCAATGGTTCAATGTCTGGTGGAGATCAGTTATTAGCGGTGTTCCTCAGGGGTCGGTATTGGGACTGGCGTTGTTTGTTGTCTTTGTTGGCGATATGGACAGTGGAATTGAGTGCACTCTCAGCAAGTTTGCTGGTGACACCAAGCTGTGTGGTGCGGAATTCCTGGTATTTGTATTCCTGAGGAGGTAGTATTTTTGCTATTTTTTAAGTGACTATTTGTAAGGTATGCTGTAGTAGTAACTACCTATCCAATCAATACCCATTTTTAAAATCTCTTTTAATCTCTTGAATAAAGATGTTTACCAAAAAATGTCCAGTTTGTTTAGAATCATGGAACAGTTTAGGCTGGAAGGGACTTTGGAGGCCCTCTGTTCCAATCTCCTACTCAAAGCAGACATAACCTACTAAGCTGGGTTTGGAGATTTCTGTTTTTCAATAACAGTGTTTTATGGCAATAGTTCTCACTGAAGAGCTTGTTCCAAACCAATTTCCATTTACTAGATTTCCCTTTTTATCTTCTCTGCTATGAACATACCCTATAGTTACCTTTGAAATCAACAATCCCTGTTCTTCTTCTAACAGTTCAAGTTCACAATTTATTCTGCTTTTGCCTCTTGCTTTGACAAAGGAAAAGAGTAGAGACTAACCTGGAGATCTAGGGTAAAATACAGTTTGGAAGATGTTGCTTTGTCCTGTGTCAGAGAGTTTATAATACCATATGCTAAGTATAACCATACCTTCAAATCAAGATTATTGCTTTAAAGCTAAAGGTAATTAAACCATTCTTCCATCTTTTGGCCCAGAATAAAATGACTTAGTTTTCCATATATTTCCAGAGATTATGAGCTGCTGATTTATGATTCTTTTCAAATTATAGGAGAGCTGAACATAATGTAAAACTAAAGACCTAGCTTTGCTCTCAGTGGTTCTGCTATAATTCCAGCTCAACTTCTCTGGTGTTGAGAATTTATTCCAGTTTTACAGTGCTGTGACCAAACCAGAATTTATTGTATAGCCTGCATCAAAGAATAGACTATTTTCAGAAGACGAACTTTCTCTTAGTTTGCCTGTAGTCTCTATCTGACACTTTTCCTGTTTTAAAATTTTTAAAAATGTGTGTTTTCAAAGGAACGATGACAAACTGTGTTACACACAGAATCCTGCAAACTCTTGTTTTTTAAAGAGAAATCCCCTTCATACCATGAAAATGTGCTGTTAAGTATGAGGAATGCTGCTCTTAAGCACTCCTGGACTCCGTTAATCAGTCTGTCTATCTATCTATCTGTCTGTCTATCTATCTGTCTGTCTATCTATCTGTCCCCTCGACCCTTAACACTGTCTGTCTATAGACTTGCCTCATCATGGTTTAGTGAGTGCTTTTCTTTGTATTAGCTGTACAGATACATACAGGCAAGTGCAACTTGCTTTGAAACCCTTGGAACCAGCTTTTGCAGAAGAGCCCTTTAAAATTGGGAAGGGTCCTGTGGAAGGTTTGGTCATGTTTAGAAACCATCCAAAGTAGCTATGACAACTTAATGTTCCAGGGTCAAGATCTTGTACGCATACCAAATCTCTGACACTATCCCAAATCCTTATCCAATGTGGAGAGGAAACTGTAAAATTAGAAATGGCTAAAACAACCCCTGGAGAGTGTTGCTGATTCTTGAGAAGATTTTTTTTTTCAACTTCTTAAAGACAGCTCGCTCTTAAAAGTTCTAAACCAGGAGATTTGTGAAAGAGAAGAAAATAGTGAAATGAGTAAGGTGTTCACAAACCTCAGAAAGACAGGTTCCCAGCTAGGCCCTTTCTTTGGTACTTGTGATTTCTTTATCCTGCTTCAGTCAGTTAAATGGACTTGGACTGTTTTAGAAGACTCTAAAATATACTAATATAATTTTCTTGGGTTTGTATTTTTAACGGGAGTGGTATCTAACCTGGGTTTCAGCTTCCCCTAATCTGGATCATCTGGGATTAATTCTAAATGCAGCTGAGGAAGGAGTGATCAGGGAGGCTGATCTCAGCAGAGGCGAGTGGTCAGAGTCCAGCTGATCACCATGTACCTAGTTCAGGTGGTTCGGATGTCGATGGGTTTTCTTGTTTGGTTGGTTGGTTGGTTTTTTTATTACTTATGGAAGTGAAGCATTCTAACTGATAAAAATCTGCTTTTCTGTGCATTGACTATGTTGGCTACAGCGCCTGCGATCTGTGCTTTGTGGAAAAGGTAGGCTCTGCATGAATTCTCGTAGGTATTGATTGTTAATATTTTTTCTGCTTCCAATCCATGCAGGTGCATAGCAATGACTTTTTTGCATCCTGGCTGCATTTGGGGGCTTTTTGCTTCTCTGATGAGGCAGGGTTCTGCAAGACAGATTTTTCTAAAGGAAGAGAGATGTGGAAAATACATTACTAAAGGTACTGATTTAAAAACCCAGGTGAGTAAATGATATTTTGGTTTCAACAGCCATGATGAGGTTTTAAGCACTGTTTCAGGTAAAACCAATCTCGAACATTTTAGTAATAGTGTATTAACATAATTGTCTTTTACAAAATATTTCTGGCTGATTTTAATGAGAGTAAAGAGAGAGGGATATATCTGGATAAAAAGGAGTAGATAGTCATATTCATCATTGATCCTTTCCCCTCTCCTTTTACTAGCAACCCAGAGAGTAGTAACCTGGAGAACTAGAAGAATAGTGAAAATGGTGAAATCTCCTCTTTAGTGAATTTGGAACAGAAACTGCAAAATAGATATCTCAATGCAGAGGCAAATGCCTTAACCTTTGCCCTGTGGGGTCACGCTTTTGTACACTCTTCAGCTACTAAATTAATAAAGCCAAAGGATTTTCATCACTGAAAAACAATGTTCAGATATGTTTGCCAAATTTAACATGAGTTAAGGATTGCTTTGATTTGTGAAAACTGCATTTTCAGCACATAATTTAATATCTAGGAGAAACGCTCCACCATGATAATGCTTATCTGCGAGTCAGTGTTAACTTGGCAACCTTAATGTTTGGCAGCAGATTTTAACTTGCGTATCGGTGAGTTATTAATGTATCGTGTTGCAGTTTGTATGAAGGTATCAAGTTTTCAGCTGGGTTTTTTTAAGTCAGGAAATGCAAATGACAGGCTTTTTACAGGGGTGTGACTAACTATACTCTATATATCTGCATATTTAATGGTTTTGACTTAAAATAACAGTCATTAGGTTAATGCACATATTTAGTAATTAAAGACATGTAATATACTGCATGAATGCAAAGAGCCTTATTTTGTGTTTGAAGATCTTTTTCATTTTCGCAATTTATAGAATGACCAGGATTAATATTGCATTGGCACTGTTTTGGGCTTTTTTTTTCTTAATTTATTTGACACATGACTTAAGATGTCTGTCTGGTCATTGTTCAAGGTATCTGTCACATGAGTTATTATAGAATTTCTGTCAGTGAAGATTGCTTTGTTTTCAAATAAAGTGTATCAAAAAAATATCTGTAAAAGGATACAAAGCCCTTAAAGATAGCAAAGGATTCGCTTAGTGACAGCAGTTCAGATCAGCTGTGGGTAAAGTGGTATGAGCCTGACATGTATAGGGATGACACATTACTTGCGTATTCTTTTTGTCTTTTTTGTTGACTAAAGCTTTTATCTGACTCTCTGGAGTAAGGAACACTGGATATACTGTGGCTTGTTCAAAATGAAATACTGAGGCAACCTATGTGTAATTCTAAGGAAGAACAAACTGGTGTTTCTAACACAAGCCCCATGAAGAAAAGCCCTTTTTCATCACTGTGTTAAGTACTTAAAGCTATTATCAAACAGTGTAAGATCTCCAGCTTACGTTGTTTTTCTGAGGAGCTTCATACAAAGAGTTTTGGGTGTTTTTCCTGACAAGGTGAATGTGGTTCTATAGCAAAATGTTACTAAATACCAAAAGGTAAACAGATAATCTGGCATTAATGTGCAACATGTTTATTCATTTCTAAGTGCATATTAATTTTGTGTAACTTTCTCATCCCTGTACTAGAATTGAAAGTAGGACATCTGTAAGCCCAGCAATTAAACTAATTAACTACATGCCTTTTTAAAAAAGACTTTGCATAGCAGTGGTCCTACAGGTTCTAAAAAAAGTGAGTGCTTTTCCTCTGCTTTCCAAAGCTGAGGCTGATTCTCTAATGTCCATCATGATCCCGCGTCTCTCACGTACCAGCAGTAAGAAGTTAAAAGTAAGAAGATTGCCTTGTTAGTGCAGCGATCAAATTCTGCTACCACAGAAAAAGCTAGTGAAGCAGTTCTGGTTTTTCCTGTAATCCACCAGCATCAGCAGTCTTCCCACATCCTTTTTTTGGAGGACACAAGTTCTTTTCTTTTTTTATAGTTGGAGTTGAGGGGCAAGCAAGCTTATCGGTACATGCAAAGGTAACTGAGCTTTTTTAGATCAGTGTTGGAGATGTTCCTTTTAGAACCATTAGAAAGAATTTAGAACTCATTAGAAAGTTTTGCTCACATAAAGATATTAGCCTGAGTGTGGAAAAAACCCGTAAATCCCACCTGCCCAGTGGAACTCAGCCAGAAAAGTTCCTGGTACGGACACAGCTGTGCTGCCAGGAGAAACCTGTTGCCAGAATAACCTGTTGGGTTCAGAGTGTAATGTAACTACAATGGCACATAATCCCCTTCAGTTGCCAAATCTTGCACCCACACTGCACAGCTCTGTTGTCATGGCTGTGCTGGTGTAATACGGTGGCTGTAGCCGTAGACAGGTCTTAGTCTGAAGCTTACTTAGGCCGGTAGTTGAGATGTGCCTTGTGTGAGAACAAAGAGAAGATAGAGATGCCGATACTGAGAAGACAGTAAGAGTCGTTGGCAGGGCTGGTAGGACATGTCCCTTTGGACTGCAAGAGCCCCTTTGAAAAATTCCCACTCCATGAATCATTTACTTTTTCTCCTGGAAGTTTAATTTCTTGTGTGTGCCAGTTTCCACTGGCTGCAGGAACATCTGTTGATGTGACTAGGTTTTCTTTGCCTCGGAAACACTGAGCATTTAGGCCCTTACGCTGGCAGCTTCCTTATGCTCAAGTCTCTCTTAAGAGGATTGCTCTCTGTCGGAGAAAGGAGCTGGATCTGCAGCCAGATCCCAGTGGGACTGTAAATGTCCCTGAATAAGAAGTCTCTCTGCCTGCTTCACAGTCATGGCAAAAGCGCACAAACCCATAACCTATCAGTGTATCAGGTTCAAAGAATTTCTTCTGTCATCCCATGGATCTGCCTTAGGTCATCAGAAAACCACAGCGAATTACACCGTTGATGAAATACTCAAGGGTCAGCCCAGGATCTGTCCGCGTAACAGGTGATGGCTGTGTTTTTACTGAGCTTTCTTAGTACATCTCTGATACCTCAGGCATCTCTGATACCTGATGTAGGAATGATTGTGTTCCTGGGAGCCAGCAGCTCCAGGACACTTTGTGCATGTGAACTTGTTTGGTTACCAAAATATATTGTCCAAAGCACTTCAGCATGGTAGAGAAGCCACTGAATAATGACAGAGAATAGGTGTGACTGGAGTGAAGAAGCTGAAGAGGGATTGACTGTTCACTGCTTTTATCATGTCTGAGAAGTAGAGGGCATCAAATAGAGTTGCTCTACACATAGAAAATATTTCTGGTTCTGAGTGGAGTAAGTTGGAGGCTGGAAGAGTTTGCAGGGAAAGTATTTGTATGATTGCATTGGTCTTAGACTCTAGGCCTTTGTAGGGCACCTGTTTCTATAATTTTTTCCTCATTAGGGAATAAAAATCTAAATGCCTTCCTCCTCTGCCCTTGGAAGAGGCTGACAGAGAGCTCCTGTGAAGACAAGGAGGTGATGCTGCAGATGCAAAGTGTATCAAGAATAAGAAAAAGGGGAGGGATGCTGCCAGAAATCAGTAAGAAGTTCTGGAGGAACCAGAAGAGCGGCTGCTGCCTAGCACACACAATGTTCATGTGCACCCACTTTCCTTTGTATGGGGAAGTGATGTGAATCTGGCAACCCTGTGAACATGCCCACATCTGCTCCACAAAGAAGTCTGCAACTGATGTCCCCAGTGGTCCAAGCTGCTTGTAGCTTGGAGTACAGACTTGCCAAACGGGGTTCCTCACCAGCTGTGTAATGGTAAACGGGACAGCCTCTTGTGATGATAAGAGTGGCAGTCGCTTAGTGGTCTAGTTGCTAGAACAGGGAGTGAGAGGAGTACAAGCTTGTACAACTGTTTGGGGAGCACAGCGTGGAGGCACTTTGTCCAGGCATCGTGGGGGCTTGTAGTAGCACTGGGTGGGAAGTGGCCAGGGAGGCTCATGATGTAGGGCAGCTTTTCAGGGTCTGTTCCGGGTTGCTGTTGCACAGGAGTCACACAAGACAAAAGACTGTGGGATTGAAAGTCTCCCTCATCTCCTAGAGTAAGTTGCATGAGGTGCAGTTTCTGCTCACGCAGTGTGCTGAGGGAGCAGCACCAGATCCACTCCGTCACAGGAAACACCGTCCCATCAGCCCACACACCATCACTGCTAGAGACTTACTGAGGGGAATGAAAGCAGTGGGAGAGCTCTCTCAGCAGCCTGCGCTGCTGGGGCAGCTGCAGCCTTTGGCCTGTCCTCAGGAGAGTCTTGGCCAGGGTCCCACTGGAATCCTGCTCAGATGTTTTAAAGGGGGCCTCTCTTCTTGCAAGAGAATTAGGCTGTGATTTGTAGTTTTCACATTTGCCCCTGAGGTGAAGGTCTGCACTTCCTTGTGGATGTGCCCGGGGAGGTGGGTAGCAGGTCTGGGAACAAAGATCACCCGACAGTAAGGGGAGCAGAGGAGGAAGTGGTCCCCCACAGAGAGCAGCGCTCTGATGCTATGGGGGGCTTCTCTGGTTGCCTCCCTACAAGGACCAGGAAAAGTGCTTAATGGTTGTTTCAATGGAAGTATTAAAGTATTAAAAGTATTTTTGTTTGAATATTAGGAACTAGTCATGCTAGTTATCGACATTGTTATCGTACAGATTTGATATTTAACATCAAAATGTTACAGTGTATTGTTTTGACATTATTGAAATTACATTATTAGGGAGTCCAACACAGTGATTTTGACAAACTGTATGCTATGGAAGGTTTTCAGTTTCCTATTCCAATTCAAGATTTTTTTTAAAAAAAATCCAATTATCAGCATTTCTAAATTAATTTTCTGAAAAATTGGTATTCAGTTTTTCAATCAAAACAATATTCAAATGGTAAGATACAGCAATCAAACAGAGTATATTAGTGGCTCTCTTGTTAGTAGCAACCTGTTTGCTGGCCAGAGACTGGCAGGTCATCAAACGTGGTTGCAGTCAGACTAGCTTTAAATAGGCAGAGAACATGGTATAAGGTCTGCTGCTTTCCCGTCATGGAAGAAATGATCTAGCACCAGCCTAGAGACAATGGTAGTGCTCCTAGCAGCTCAGGAACCACAAGAGAACATGAAATAGTTTTCTTTCAAACTAGACAAGACTTTGCCCCCAAGTATTTTTAACCCATATATTTCACAACATGTCAGGCAACTGATTAGCAATCTGTTGCTGAGGTGATGTATTTATCTGATGCATGGTTTCACTTAGCAGCTACAACACATACAGCAAAGAGTTGAAAAAAATGAACTGGAACTCTATACAACATATTTTATTCAAAACAGATGTATTATTTGGTATATGTTTAACATTCTCCACATAATCCCAACTTGATCCTTAACCATCATGCATTAGAGTGTTGCTTTTAAAGAAGATGAAAATGGGCTGCTAAAATGCTGCCCATATAATCTGAATTATTTTCAGCCCTGTTGTTAAAGCTTAGAGATAAAATTCTCTTTTGAACTAAGGTTGAAGGCATTGTGTTTGATATATTGGTATAATTCCTGCAATATAAATACTCATAAATTAAGTTAGTGGTACAGTATGATTTCCTGTAATCTGTTTCCAGAATCAATATTTTATTGAATGAACTTCGTATTTTAACTTCTCACTTACTGACCCAGTGGCACAGCTGTAACGTGTGCTTGATCACTCAGTCTCTTTTATTTAATTTTTTTTAAATTAGGTTTGACTATGCGGCAATGTGGACAGGGTATGTTTCTGGAAGCACTGCACTTAGTATTGTGTGGAAAGAGATTGAAAATAGCACTATCATGCCCTAGTGTAGAGGGTCCCATCTAATCATCCTGTAGTAATTTAGAAAATGGTTTGTAACATTACTCCCATTTTATGGGCAGGAAAACTGAAGCCATGATTATGTCCTTCTTAAAGGATGCTTAACTTTAAGCACCTAGTATAACACTTTTCTAAATGTGGATTTTGTTTTTAAAAATCCTTTATACACAGCAATTATCATTTAGTTCATTACCCAAGATGTATTGCAAGCTTCTCTCAATGAGAGTGTAACCAAAAGATTGTTTAATCTAAGCAGGTAAAATTATCTCACCTATTGCACCCTGATGAGAATGTGTTAACAGCTAAAAGCAGCAGTAGATGAAGATGCTCTGCACCAGATTTAGTGGCTGGAGTGGTCCCTTGACATGTGATAGCTCAGCCATTTCCTCTGTATTTTAGCCCTCGTGACTGCACGAACAAGCCAAACTTCAAGCAGTGTGATTGCCACATGCTGCTCTGGTTTTAGCCTCTTTCAGTTTGCATTACAGTAGCATAATTTTTTAATCATTATTAGTAGTATTAATAGGATGAAACCTTTTGCTGTATATTCTCCCCAGCAGGCAGTACTTTTTCTACTTCTGGTGCTTCTGGCCTGTTCAGTGTAATTAGGATATCCAATCAGACTGGTATCTTCTGAAAATATTTGCCACTATTCCCATTTTGAGTCTGTGGTACAGATGAAAGGCAGCAGTGATCCTCTGGGGTGGCCACCTGGTTATTAAGAAGTAGCCGAAATGTAAAAGATAAATTCTGGCCACAAGTTCCAGCCACCAACAGCTGAATTTGAAAAATGAGCCTAAAGTTAAAACATCATCCATCTCACAAACCATCTGGCTGTCTTTCCATTCCTACTTATTTAAACACAGCTTTGTACAGGCCATTCTTTTTCGGGTTCTCCCATTCGCTACGGACAGACCTGCCTCCTTTTCCTAGCTGCTGACCCCCCTGTTTCCTGGAGGACTGTGGTCTGAGCCAGATCCCTGGAAGTGGCAGGGCTGAGGGGGATAAATTCTGCAGCCTCTGATCACAGATTTCCTCTCCTACAAAACGCATCTGCGGCAGGTTGCTGATGACTCTTGCTACTGTGATTCTCTGGTTTTGGTGTGGCCATGTGCTCATGTATAAACGGACAGGCCACTTGGGCCTAATCTCACATTTGATTTTCCTGCTTTTCAGGGGTACTGGGAAATTCAAATCTGTTTAATTCATCCTATGGAAGGATGCAGTAGAGAGGTGAGCTGACTAATGGGATAGCTGATGGCCATGTCTTGTTAGTGGAAAAAAAAAAAGCATCAATATTTGATGTATCTTTTGTGGCTCCTCCACATTGTTTCTGTTAGACATATTTCTTGTATCTACTAGCTTATTGCTAGGAAAAAAATGGTTTTATCTTAATTGATATCAATCTAATTTAATCACAGGAAAGTTAGAGTGCTAAATTAGGCATACACTTGGGATTTCTAGATCAAAAACCCTGAAAGACTCATAATCCTTCTTCATTTCACATAGTGTTGCCCTTTCAAAACCAGATGTAACTCACAGAGCGATTTGATCCTTGTTTCCTTTTGAAATGTCTATCTGTATAATTAAACCAAGTCAAACAGCTTTAGTTCTCCCCTAACAGAAGTCAGTAGCTTTTAAGAGAGAGGGAACAGCTAGTACCAGAGCTAGTTAAAGTACGTAGAAATTTTTCAGCTGGTTTTAATAAGAAAGGAATAAGCCTCTGTTCTCCTTTTGAAGTTCTGACCCATTTAGTTTGATCTTTTACCAAAGGTGTTTTCCTGCAGCTGATGTCCGGTTTACATTGGTTAAGATGTTCCACATCTCAATCACTGATTACTCCCAGTAACCTTGAGTGTCATAGGAAGGCAAAGGAAAGTTGGTGCCTGGCTTTTCAGTCCTTCCTCTCACTATTAAACATATTTCTAATAAAAGAAGGCTTGACCCAAAGACTGCTGAGATCAGTGGGAAGGTGTCCACTGAAAAGGGTTTTAAATAAGGCCTACAATTTTGAAGGCAGTTAACTCAGTTACAGCTATTCCTTTGTGATGGATATTTGCAGTTGGGGCTAATAATAGTCCTTAATATTCTTTCTGATAAATCACTTCTAATATGTTTAATATGTCCAGTGTTAACTTAAATTTCAAGCACTGAATATGCTTATCTCTACTGGGATTTATTGGACATAAACACATTAAAATGCTGTGACTATTTAACCCCTGCAAACTAAGATCATTCTGTAGGATCAAAATCTCTGGATAGAATTATTTCCTTTTTTTAGCATTCTTTGATGCAAAGAAGTTATACCGGACCTTGAAAATTATCTATCAGGTTCTCTGATAGATACTGTCATTCTGGTTCTTCGATTTTCCTTTTTTTGGAGCATCTTTACATATAGTATTATCAGCAAAAAGTTGCCTATCAATGGAGAGGAGTTTTGTACATATGCTAATCATCAATGTATTATACAATGCAAATTGTGCTTACATGTAAATTTCTGAATAAAGTTCTACATTTTTAAGAGTCACTTGCTATCTTCCTCTTGGATATCCATTCCAACACAAGCAAAATCCCACCAAGAGCTGAGGAACAGGCCTGTACACTCGTAGTTAAGCCTTGCTCCATATATAGAGAAGAGGAGGAGGATATGTCACTAAAATGTCTTCCTCCTCCTTTTTGCAACCAGTCACGTTTTGCAAAACTGGTGTCGGCTGCGAAATCAGAATCGGTTTTCTGTCCAAAACTCACTGAAGTTTTGAACTGATAGAGGGGTTTAATTTGGGCTCTCTCCCAAGCAGAAACACATTTTGCAAGTTGAACTTAAAGTCTCTTTCTGAAAGCTGCATTAGTATTAGCAAACTTTCTTTACTGTCGCTGTGGGATACAACACTTTAAATCAGCTATTTCACGATGGAATTTTCCTCCCCTTCCTCAGAGGCTGTGAACTGTTCAACCTAAGTCAAGCAGAGCATTGGCAATACTTGCAGTCCCCTTTGGCAGGCGAACAGCAATTGACTGTCGGCTGGGATTCCGTCCTAAAACAACTATCCCTATTGGAAACCTTAGCTAAAACAAGGAGTACCACATCTGTAATATATACGTTTCTCCTGCAGGTCTCCTAAAATAAGAGTAGGTAAATATAGAAACCTGTTGGGGCCAGCATGTGGGGACGAAACTTATATTTGAAGGGGGTAGAACAGACGGTCACGTCATTGGATTTGAGGTAAATCTCAACCCTGCTCCCAGCCTGCTATGCAAACCTAGGTGGCATTTGCATCTAGATGCCTTTTCCAAGCTACCCCAGGAGGGTTATGAGAGTGGAGAAGGCACGACACTAGTGTTGGGGTGAGGAAAGACATGTCCGTGTCAGACGGTGTTGCCTACTTCAGTGCATTATCACATCGCAATCTGGAGGCCCCTGCAACTCTAAGACAAGGAGTTTAGGTACTGGAGGTTAGTTTTCTGGAGACCAGATTCCTGCTTCTGCCACATCCCTTGTTTGTGACTGTAGGAAATTTGCATTTCCCTTTGGTACCTGTTTCTCTCTCCTCCTTCCACTGGCTAGTTAGGTGGTGCAGGGATGCACAAGCAGCATGCTGCAAAAAGTCTCAGCATCAGTAGTCCCATAAAATCTCTGACATTAATTTGCAGAAAATTATCTGCTTGGGCAAGTCTGGGCAGTATGTGCTACTCATGATGATACGTGGGCTCAGGCAGTGCTGTTGGATGCAATTTGGTTACTGATAGAGAATGAAATACAGGAAAGCAGATGAAAATAATACTTGCCTGAAAAGCAAAGCAGCCCAACATACATGCTCTGATGTTATAGAATGTTAACAGAAGGTAAGGCACCAAGCCGTCTTGTCACTACTGTCCTCAACTGCAGAATCAAACCCCAGGCAACACAACTGCAGTACCAGTGGCAGTATCAGAAAGTAACAGGAAACCCGGATGGCCTCTTTGCTCTGAAGCATGTGCAGTTTGAGATATTGTCATAGCTTGGATCGTGGCTTTTACAATAGGAAAAATCGCTCGGGACTCCCGAAGAGCCCATGTGAATCATGCATGAATTGTCCACTTCATATCAGCGCGCTTGCAGTACGCGTGGGTAAAGCCCTTCCCAAATCTTCGTCCGCGAAGCCAAGCCAAGATGATGTCCACTTCATCCAGACAAGTCGTAGGAAAAATTGGCGTTAATCTCTGTGTTAGAGTGAATACTTGTAAAATGAGGACAAATAACACTTTCTGTTGGGTGAATGCAGGTGTAAGTCACTGTGAGCCCTTTGAAACTCTAGTTTCAAAAGTACAACACATTACCATCTGAAGAATTGGGAGCTGAACAGACAAAATATTTGAGACAATGGAACTTCTGTGTGTGAGGTATTGCACCGGTATCTGCTAGACTGAGACTTGGCACTTGCAGAGATAATCACTGAAGCTGAGGCGGGGTTTCATGTTGAGTTAATACACATGATAGGTCACTATCCTTCAGTCTTCTTGGAGGAAGTAAATAAATGTGTCAGTCTAACCTAGCACATTAACCTTCCTCTTAATCCCACAATTTACTTACTAGGGGATTTGTGTAATCTACCTGATAAATAAGGACGGTAATTATTCCTGCTACAGAGGGCTGTGAGAAATATTGGCAATGAAGCTCAAAGCTGGATTTAAAAACTGTTTTGGTTTTGTTAGAAACACAAAACTCTGACCAGGTTTCCTGGAAAATTCCACGGGGCCCAGTGCAGGTGGAAGCTCGTTTTCTGTATGTGTATGTGTTTGCTTAGCTGAAGCATAGATCCAGGTTTGCACGTGGTCCTGAATGCTGGAGAGGAAGAAGCTCTAGGAGTATCTTTGCAGGAGCATACTGGAAGAACAGCTTTGCGCTTCACGGAGGTCCAGCCACTACGTGATCTCACCAAGAAGTCTTATACTGGAGAAAAGCAACATACCCTCATTCACCCCTGTCTGCTAACAGGCCCTATTCCTTTCTCCATACTTCCCTGGATGCCCATCCGTTGATCAAAGCAATTTCTTTAACTTCCTTTTCAGGAGAAGAACTCAAATGTGACTTGAGTGATTTGAAATCTAGTAAAGACAATTAGCAGGACTACAAGGGAAAGTCCTACAGGACTTCATCGATTCCCTTAAACAGAAAGCCCTTTTTATCTCACAGCAGGGAGTGAAGCCATTCCATTCTGAAGATAAAAATGCTTTTCAGAGTTTAACACGGTACCATTTGAGGGCTCAGGACATCAAGAGCAGCCTTTGCATTCCCCTGAGCTTGTGTTTTCCTGGATTATTCTTCATTCTTTCCTAAACACTGGATAGCACAGGTGTCGACCAGCACCTGCATCATTGCAAACACAGCCAAGATCAGCAATTGAAAATAGAACGGTCCTACCTCCTCGAGATTTTTCTTTTTTTCACTAATTCTGATTGCTAAAGGTATGTGTGTAGGTATGAGAGAGACAGAGGGGTCAGGCTTTATACGTACAATCAACCTAGTTCCTCTTTGTTGGTCTGATTTCATTGATGTAGATTCCTTAGACACACACTCACACACAAAGCTTGATTTAGGAATTTGAGGTGAAGGAATGGGAATTTGGGCAGTTCCCGTTATTAATGGGGCTCCAAGTCTCTACGCTGAATACACGTATGTGGAGGACTCCTGGCTGCCCACATTCACGTCCATCTGTGGAATGGCAGGGTGCCTGCACAGAGACTAGCTGGACTTTCTTCCCAGGATACAGGTATTCTGCAATAAGGAGGTCACTTAGGCCACACTTTAAACAATATTAACACCATCTCTTCATTAGGACAGCCTTCCTAGTGGGTAATTAATTTAGCTTCCAGCAGCGTCTGTCAGCTGTTCACAACAAGCTTCTTTGCTTGACTAAGCAGTCATGGTGACTATTGATGCTCTATTTCTGATCAGGCCTGAAGGGTGGGGGACTTGGCTGTGTTTGAGTGTGTATGAATCAGGCTTTTGAGTGCTCAGTCCCCGTAACTGTGTGTGCAGCAGACAACAAGGCAAGTTAGCTGTGAGTCAGCCTTTACAGAGACAAGACGCCGAGCCTAGCGCAACTGCTTGGAATTAAACAGGAGAAACCTCAGTACAGAACAGAATAAGAAAGGATTAAAGTTCTAAATTCATTCATAGTAAGGAAATTGTTGCAGCCATTTTCAAAACTCTGTGCAGCACGGGAATCTTTTCAGGGACTGTGGTGGTGTACACAACGCCCATTAAATGCAGATGGGTGATTTATTTCCCTGGTGTCCCTATCAGGATGCAGTTCCAAACTGTGCGGGGCAGAGGGATTACCGTACTTACTGGATGGTTGAAGTCACTTGCACTTTAGCCTCTTGCTGCCACCTGAGGCATATGGTAATCACCCAACAATGCACGGCCTGTCATCTTGTATTGCTTAGCTGTGTGTCCTACTTAAATGCAGCCGTGTCAAAAGTCGCTTTGAATTATTAGCAGAAAGACCACCCAGGAGACAAAGATCCTGTAAGCAAGGAATACAGAGCAAGATATTAATTTAGTGTAACAGTGCTATCAGCGTGCTGAACGGTTCATGTGCAATATACGTGATAGTACAGGAGGCTAAAGCTCGTAAGGAACATGCAGAATGTCAGCTCTAGGCAAGTAAAGAGGTGGATGGGTGAGGGGAGCTCTTCTGCCTTTCCCTGGCCAAACTGTAAAACCAGAGCGGCAGATCCATCAGCCCTGTGCCTTGTTGTCACAGACACTTGAAGAAAGGATTAATATGGCTGGGTTAAACATCTTCAACTTATTTCTTACTGTTCAAGTGGAAGGGCCATCAGCAATTGCTTGCTTGATCTCTATGGACAGAAAAAGAATCACCAGACATCACTTAAATACAGGTGTAGACTTAAGGTCAAGGAAAGGGCTGAATGAGTGTCTTGTCAGAAGTGCCCAGTGCAGTGAGTCCCTGCCTTGACAGCTGAGCTGCAGGAGGGTGGCTGTGTCTGTCTGAAGGCATCTATAAAGGATCGGAGATACACGTTTCTTGTAGGTTGTCTCTGCTGGTGTGGTGGTACTGCACACGGTCAGGGGTCTGAACAGCAGGAGCTCAGGAGGTGCAAGGGGATGTGGTGAAAGAGAGGCTGCTTCACAGGTGAAATAATGGCAACAGTATGGAATTATGAAACCAGACATGAAGAGTAACAAGATCAACTTAACTTAAAGGAAAAGAGTCAGTTATTATTGAAATTCCCTGAAGCTTTTGACAGAAAGTGCAAGTGACAAGTACCATAATGTTCTGGGCCAGGGATACGGCAAGCAAATTGTAATTACTACTTTGCAGTGGGCAGTCGTTGTGGTCAGCCTACTGAGTTAAGGCAGTCGGGTACTTCTGCACCTGTACAGGCATGTTACAAAGACAGTGAGAACTGAAGTTTCACTATTCTCGTCAATTTGGTGACAGATGAGCAAGATAAATCCAGTTGTGAAATTTTAGTTTGGTGATATAAATCAGAAGTTTCACTGCAGGAGAATGGGTGCGTATTCTTTGTTGCTACTGATGAAGAGAAAAATTAGCAAGTGTATTTTGTTGTTCTTCATTGTGGTGATTACACACCTTTTTTAACCTGTTCATTTTGATGGACTCTTTGAATGGGTGGCCCCAATGCAGAAGCAGTAATAATGTGGATAATCTTTCACTAAAGCTTAGGTGAGGCCAGTGTACTGTGGATGATCATGTCCAAGTTAGCGTGGGTCACTTCGTGCAGAGCACAACAGCTAGGGTTGTTGATGGATGGCCTGCTATCTTCGGCATTAATGAGGAGGAGACTGTGGCTTGTCTTCAAATTAATGAGAAGGAGGGGGAACGTTGTTGTTTGGATTTGGGACAGGCGTTCTGCTGTCATGGCACTTTCCTCAGTCCACCTTACTTCCTTGTTCTGTTACAGAAATACACCTTGCGCCACCTCTAGAAAGGATCAGGAAAACTGGGTAGATGTCATTAGAACAGAATGGTTGGAGATACTTGACAATAACAGTCGAAAGAGTACACTTGCTTCCGTAACTGGAGCTTCATTTACTGATAGTTCATCTTTTCTTTGGTGCTGAATTTCTTCAGAGGACCTCATCATTTTTGAGAGGAACTCCTGGGAGATCTAAGTTTGGGCTTGGAGTAGAGGGAAGGTGAGGGGAGAATCTCTTCTCTTATATATGCTTCTACCTAGAGCAACTGAGCCCCTGAATCAGTAGGTGTTTTCTTCAGTATCATGTAACAATTAATTGGCTGCAGTTATGTGAAAATACAGACTCTGAGATGCAGGGAGATACTGGAGTAGCTGCCTTATTCAAGCACTCTTGTTGGCTTCGTCAACACAATAGCTATTTTGAGTGCAAATGGCACTCAAAACAGTGAGTTGAGTATGTTCTTCTAGTTGTGGGGGTTTTTTTAATATACTTAGGCTGCCTACCGTATACTACCAAACTTGTATGTTTGGGGCTGAGGTAGCAGAAGTTTGTGTTTAGTACTTTAAAAAAGTGGACCCTTAGTACCCAGCTACTGAAGTGCTTCAGTTAGTGGTATCATGCTAGTATCAAGAAGGAATCCTTATCTGAGGACTTAAGTAAGTCACTATTGCACTGTGAGGTGGGAGAAGTATTCGGCTTGACATACACAGACCACTAAAAAACCCGTGTAGGAAGATTTCTGTTAATGTTTCAGATGTTTTGAATTGTAAGATACAAGAAAGAGCATGCACTGATTTTAAGAAGTATGTGATCAAAATCCCTGAAGACTTTACTTAAATGCTGTGACTATATTCGAGACATTAAGTCATGCACTTCTATGTATTTTTTTGTGAAATGTTCATTTTGAAAGCAAGCTAGTGTACTCAGAAGGAGAACAAACAGCATTTACTTATTTTTTATATTCTTTGCATTTTTCCCAGAAGTGGAAGGATTTTTTTCTTTCAGACTTTCACTCTCTCAACTTGTTCAATGTGACCCATGAAAAATTAACCAGCTTGGAATCGGGTAACAGTACAATGTAGCTGGTTTCCTTAACTCCCTGTCAATTTGATAACAACATCATTGACTGACATTGACAACTGATTGTTGTTCTGGTCTATGGAAGACCTTAATAATACTTCTTTTATAATAAGGATAGACCTATAGCATCCAGCTCTTTTGTCCAGGTTTTTCTATCAGGTGAGTTGCCAAACTTGCCTAAGGCAACTACTTTTTAAATTTGCATTAAACAAAGAAGCTTTTGAGGCACATTTGTATGTTTAAGACCTCACTTGCTGGACCAAGTAAACAGTGTCATATGTGCACTTTGCCCCCTGACAAAGGAGGGGAATATCCTATTGCTGTGTTACATCCCACAGGAAGGAGCTAAATAGGTTGTAAGATTACACAACTTTTCATCTTAGGAAGGTCTCACCCCCATGCAGGCGGGGGTGGACTCTTT
>NW_010413866.1:19516-31504 GCF_000710305.1 Buceros rhinoceros silvestris
CTCTTTCCCACTTGCCTCATGCAGTAACCTCAGATAGCTCTTCCTGATGGATCTCCAAGCTTCTACATGTTTGATCTTCATGCCTTCATATTTGCTATGGGTTGAATTTATTGCATACTTTTAAAAATATTTAAAGACAGTGGGTTTTGTTCTTTTTTTTTTTTTTTGGACAGGGCATTGCAGAACAGGCTCCTAGTTCAGGATTTAGGACATTGTTTTTTATCAATATAAATACCAAAGCCCCTCAGGAAAGGAAGAGGGTAAAGGCAAGATAATTGTGCTTACAGTACTTTGAGACATGTGACTTGTTCAGTTCAAATCCCATAGCCCAAACCTAGATATTTCTGCGCAGCGGCATGGCTAAATTGCAGTAGGAAAAAGAATGTGTAACAGTACATCTTTATGTGAGAAGGCAGCATTTCAGTTTAAACTGAAGAAAACCCATTCTATTGGGGTCGAATTTCTGAGTGCATATCGTCTATCCCTCCCCTGCAACTTTATTGTAGTGTTTAAATATTTCTAGATAAAAGTTTTTTTCCCCCACAGTGTAGTGTGTCATTTAGGTAAGAAAATGGGTTTACCTGTGCATTTCCTCTCCATATAGACTCTCCTGGATTACATAAAATCAGCAAACAATAAACATTTCCCATCTGTAAAAAGAAAAATCTTACCCAGGTTAGAGCCTGAATTGGTTAAAGGGGTGATTAGAAGTCATCCAAACAACACTGGCTAACAGTAAATGAAAACCTGGCTCACTGTCTTAATCTCTTCAGAAAACATTTTTTGATTCAGATAGCATCACTGATTTCTTATATAATAAGCCCCATGCCTCCCCTCTTAAAGTTGTTTGACGTAGCCTTTCATTTAGGACTATGTGCTTAGTGTCTGATTTTCCTCTCGTTCTCCTTAGTGACTGCTGGTAGGTAGCTATTGACAATTCTGTATCCACATACATCCTGGAGCTTTGTTACAGCTTTAATTCAACATACGAAAAGTGACATACTCAACTATAATGTAAGACAGCTGTCTTTGTAAAGAAGTTACCAGGTACCTTATTACAGCAGAACATATTTCTCCTGAAAAGCCTCCTGCGATGTGGTTACACACACAGCGACTGCTGAAGTACTCGGTGGTTATACCTCCTTCAGGTTCCAGTCTCTCATAGCAAAGGGAGATGCGGTTGCTGTAGGAAGGCAGCTACTACTTCAGGTCCTTTTAAAATGTGTTTTAATACTCGGGTGGTGGATTGTGTTTATTGACTGCACTCAGAGAAACTGAATTCTTTCAGCAGTTGAGAGGCCCAGGTCAGCTTGAAGGCCCGAGCAATGTAGTACAGACCTGGTAGCATGGCTTGAAACAGATCTCCATTCCCCAACAAGCTGTAATGAGTAATCATGTAAGAAATTGTCTTCAAAAAGTCTTCCCGAATGGAAGCGCCATGCTAAAAGAATGTTGTAAATAACGGGCCTTTTTTCAGATATAGACTGGTAGTTCACTGTGCCGACTTTTCTCCTCACCTCAGGAAAGATACAGTGGCTAGAATGTGGTACTATAGGGTGTTACCTTTGAAGTAAAGCAATAATGCTGGGGCGGCTCATCTCTTCAGGTTCTGTGGGCAGCACCTGCAGTTAGACTGGTTTAGCATTGGTATAAATCCATCGGATTTGATGTTTAAGCAGTATTAGATGACCAACATATCTAAACTGCTCAGTCACAGACAGACTTAATTAGTTTGGATCAGAGAGAACTACTTTCTTAAGACATTCTGCCTCCATACCTTAAGTATGCTAAATCTGCCGAACTGGGCTTGTCAGGCGACAGGCTCACTGTGACTGGGAAGGTAAGTTTCAAGGTCTTGGAACCATGCATTTTTCAGATATACTCAGTAATTCTTGCAATATTCCAGACCCTGCTTTGTTTTAAGTTTTTCTTTTCTTTTTTTTTTTTTTAAGTGGCACTTGAGACTTAATTTGGTGTCAGCAACTACAGAGATGCTAGAATTTTTTGCCCCAGGTTTTCGGAAAATGTGTCCCCTTTTCTGGTAAGAAACCTTCTGAATCTGAGTCCTTCCAATGCCAAAGTGTACAGATTTTTATGACAACTCTTCCTCATCAGAATATTCTAAAATAAGAACAAAAAAAGCACATCTTTTCAGAAGAGTAATGACTGAGCTTTACAAATCAAAGATAGAAGGTACCACCAATGATTCCTAATATTTTGGGATTATTCCCTGAATACATTTATATTCTAATGAATTTATTTAGTTTTTCTTTTCTTTCAAGCTTTGTCCTCTTTTTTGCTTTTTGCTGGAGGAAAGCCACTGAAAGTTAAAGGAGCTTGCCAAGTAGTAAAACCAACTCTGAACAGAACCTCTCTGACTTCTTTTCTGCCAAAAAGTCCATTACAGCTCTGGAGCTGTTGGTGAAATAACTCTGTATGTTGCACTATTCTTGTGCAGCTACTAAAATTCTTGTTCATTTTAAGAGCTTAACACCTGCTCCACCTTCTGTGAGCTTCCAGGGTGGTTTGCCAGACACATGTGCTCGAGCATAGGCAAGGATATACTGAGCTGACTGGAGAGCCGTACATTGGCTCCGTAACAATAGCAGTAAGATCAACATGAAGTTTGAAGTCCTCATGAAACACCTCTTTTTTTTTTTAATCTTTCTCCCCTGTATAAATTGCTTGTAAAACAACTCCGGGTTCGTGGCAAGTTGTTTTTTGTACATCTGGATGGATCACCACATGAAAAAGACGTTTTCTTTTGGGGGGTGGAGTGGGGAGGAGGTTCGAGGATAACGAAGACCGGTGTTTTTTTGAATGTAGATATGTAAATTTGGGTTTCCACGTTTTACATCAGATTTGGTGAATATCTGCCGAAATTATAAAAAGTCGTCATTATTTAGTATATTTGAAAAATACATCTATGCTTTGATTTTGATGTTTTGCTATAAAAACCTTGACCTATATTCTAGCCTTTTTCTATGATGTGTCAGCATTGAAAATACAGACTCAGGCTGCTTGATTGTTCTGCAACTGAAAAGAGCTCTAAGGCTCCTCAGAACCAATGCTGTACTAATTTTTTTTTTTTTTTACATGGGAATATATACATACATAGCGGGTAAGATAGCTCTAGGCATTAACCTAAGGGGCAACGTTGCTGAACTCCTGCAGGTGACTGGTCTGCAGCTGAAGTGTCTCTTGCTTAGAAAGACAAATTTCCGTGCACTGCTGATGGCGGTAGCAAGCACCCTGTTCCTACCTCCTTTACTGTGCTGGTAAATGCAGGGTTGAGACAAACCTCACACAGCCTTGCCTTCTGCAGGGCGTTGTAATAGCCCCTCTACAAACTTCTTGTGAGACAGAGAAGAGGTGGGCAAGATGAGCAGGAGCTGTGTAGCCAGTCTTTGCTCATTACCCTGCCACCACCACCAGGAACCACAGTCTGGTGTCACTTCCAGGGCTTGAACTGGTGTTGGAGGATAATATCTCCTGAAGTGCTAAGAAAGTGACATTCCTTATCTCTTTTACAGGAAGATGTTGATGCCGAGGAGGACCTGTCCATCCCAAGAGCCAGGCAAGTCTTATTCCTGGAGAAAGAGGAAGCTCCTTGCCTGAGCAATCATGCTAGTCCAAAGGTCTTGCTTCAGCTGAGAATGCAGAGAACATCTGGCAGGCATAGACCCATAAAGATACACCCATGAAGGTATTAAGGAGACTGAAATACTTAATAGGCAGAAGGAGTGAATACAAAGTATGGATAACAATGGGAAACCGCATTACGAACGCATTGCCAGGATGGAGTATGTAGAGAGCTGGACAGTAGAAATGAATGGTAAGAGCGTCTTCTCTTTGATCTCACATGTATCTGTCCTCTGGATAAATGCCAATAGCAGAATATTGCTGTCGCTGGCGGCATTCATTCTCCTGTCCAGAGCCGTGTGAAGCAAAATGGCAGTGGAGCTCTCTGCAGCTGGGGGCGGGGAGGTCAAGTGCTACAGAAGCAGCTCTGTGACAGTGGACGTGAATGCCTTGGGGTGTATGTCACTGACATTTGATGTTAGCATGACCTCACATTGTGCTTGATACCTGTCAACCAGTTTCATAAGCAGTCTTGACATTGATTTATTGGAGAAAAAAAAAGAAATACAGAGGAGTGTAAGGTAGAGGAACTTCACTGGCTAAAATACAGAACAAGCTAATGAGTCACACCAGTGATTTAAACAATGTGCCAGCGCTCCTGGAAAAAGTACAAAAGGCCTTCAACAGTCATTGGAAAAGCTGAGGTTGAGAATATCCAGTGCTATAAACAGGCTGCCCCTATGAATTTGAAGACATGCAACCTTTCAAACCTCATAGCTCAAGGCGGGTGATAAACTCAGCCTTGGATTACTTTATCTGAGGATAAGAATCACTGATAAATGCAAGGGGCAAGAAAGTTTCTATTAAAAAACCAACACCTCAGGATTATTATTAGTTTTTAAGCAGACATTGATAGAAGAGGCTTCACAAAAAGCTTCTGTTAACTGTTTATTCCGATGGGTGTTTCTTGAAATAAAGTAGGTGGCAGTCAGGTAACGCAACTTAGGGGCCGGTGGCGTGCTGACTTGTTTGGGATACTGTCGTGATAGTGTCAGTGAATTGAGCTTAAAGATTGGCATCTCCAGCTTGTTAACAGAACAAACGAATCCACGGCTGTACGCTGCCACTACGCTCAGCGTCCTCAGAAGAAATCCTAAGCAGGAAGAGGTAGATGCTCACAGTTGTTTAGACGTGTTCTCGCTCTGCTCGGAGAAGAAAGCTGCTGCTGGTGAAAATGGGCACCCTAGATGATGCGCGTGAACTACTTCATGGTGAAGTATTTCTTACAAGAAATAGAAGTGACCCTCTGTTTCCATTTTGTAAAGTGAATGGTGTCCTGCCCGGCTTAGAGAAGGCCTGTAAGGGTGGGCTGTCACGGAGTGGAGTTTGAACATTTGAGAACCGCACGAGAGTTCACCGGCTATTTGAATAGTTATGAAAATGAACTAGTAGAATTATGGAGTCTATTTTTTGTCTATTGCCAGTGAGATACATCTATGCTGACACTCATTTCAGAACAGTTCCATCTTAAAGATTCTTGGTAAAACGGACAGTTAAAAGCTTTTATTCATGCTATGGAATTAATAATTGCTGCACTTCACCATGTGTGCTGTAATTCTTTTAATAGCTTCATTCCATTATCAACTATTTATTAAAAAGATTTCACCACAGATACAGGCTTTATGGAGATTACTGTGCACTATACTTAATTACCAGATGTTCAGTATGTTTACAGTATATCTGGTATTCAAGTAAACTTCTCTGTGTGAAAACCATCTAAAATGAACAGTTAAAATACCACCATAAAGCTTTGTATTATAACTTGAAATGGAAATTCCAGCTGGGCAGTGTTATGAAACTAAAACTACAAAGAATTTCAGCCCTATTCCAAAATAACATCATTAAACTCCAGTAAAAATGTGTTTCGCTGTCTGAATTTACCTTGTACGTTCAGTCCATCAGATAAACCATCGCACATGTGCTTTTCACATTCTTTTAGCTAGATTATTGCTGTCTTTCATCAAAACTGTATAAACTCAACTGTTTGCCCAGTTTGTAACAAACTTCAGAGTTTTATGGTTAGGGGGTTTAAAATTAAGAGATGCCAAGGCCAAGTGTTACATTGTCTCAGCTCCATCATGGATCTTCCTTAAAATTCTCTTTTCCATGCAATTTTTTATTACTTGTTAACTCTGATCTCTCTAAATTTACCCCTTTTAGGAACATGTGACTAGCAAAGATCTCCAAGCCTAAGGCCAGCCTGTAAGCTCACCTTGTCACCTTGCAAGTAGAGAGATACTTTGCTCTTCGTGTCCCAAGAAGCTGGTTGATCCAGGATCTTTCTTTCTTTTTCTTATTTTGAGCCCAGTTTTGTTCCTATTTTACATCCTTTTGTATTGGTTTGACATTGGTTTTCATTTAAATGATCCCTTTCTGTCCCTATTATTGATTCTGAGCAATTGTAGTCTTGTAGACTCCCCACTGAGTCTTATTTAATCCTAGGCCAAGCAGCTCAAGCTGTTTTCCAGTCTACTTTCTATTCTTCTGCGAACACATTTTTCTATCTTCATACGACCAGAACAGCACACAGATATTCTGCATGAAGTCTCATGAGAGGTTTTGTAATAAATTTCATAATTTTTTTCAGGGAAGCATTAATGAATCCCAATATATCTTTCCATAGCTGCATCATCTCAGTAGTTCATAGTCAAGTTGTGGTCAATTAACCAGATGACTCTGTTCTCCTGGTTTCTACCTTAAGAGCACCCAGTTGGAATCCAAAATGCTTGTCCCTATAGCACTCTGTACTTCACATCCTTTCTCTGATGCCACGAAACACAGCTCAGCATACTTTGTTTCTCCCCTCCCAAGCATGCAGCTATGTGTCAAAATGTCATTGATAGTATATTTAATCTTTCTGTAATAATCTTTCTATCACACTTGCATGATTTACCAAAGCTAGCTCTGAAGTTTCAGTGATTTCTTGGCAAATACGTTTGTTACTCTTGTGCTGCAATAACTGAGTACTGGTGAAATACCCGCAGTACTGGCATTTTCCTCCTAATTTTATCTGCTGCAAAAAGGGCTGGAATGACCTAATTCTCAATATAGCCTAACTCTATAGTAATGATAATATGTATTTCTGCTTACGTTCAGCTCCATGTTTCTGTCTGTGCTTGCTTCTGGCAAGGGGAGATCCACGCCATTGCTTCAGTGAGACTTTTCACAGATCTCTTCCTGTCTGAAACTCAACTGGTTCACTTTTAATGGTGCCCCTTGGAAGTTCTTTCAAGCCCGTTGCTACACCAGTAGCAAACAGTGTTATTTAACCTCTCTTTACTTTCATTTCTGTTTTCTGTGAACTTAAGAGCTCTGGATCTGCTCTTAATGACATACAGGGAAGTTTTACTGTCGACTTTAAAGAGAACTGAACCTGGACCTAGATTAGCAGGGACCCATGGCTGACACTCACACAGCAATCCCTTCAGCCCCAGGTGTGATTTTTCCTTCAAAAGCTGCATAACAAGGACGTGAGGGTGACAGTTGAGGCGGTGCATTTCATCATTTTTCTGTGAGCTTCTCATTCGTATAATAGATTTCTCCCCTTGTCAAGACTTTATTAAAAAGGGTATTGCCATAGATACAGCATCTAAAGGGATTATCGCATAGTAAATGTAATTATGTTTTTCTCAGCATGTTGCCAGTATTTGGCAGTGAAACATGATAGATTTGATCCTCGTCGTGAGTATCTCCCAATGTGACTGCTACAAGTTTCAAATTGACTGAAATAAAGTTATAAAGAAATCAATGTACAGCGGCCCAGCTAAATTCCTACTAGATCGTGTTTTAAATGTTTTAGCTGAAGGTCTTACATTTGCTTTGCAATAGATGTGGAAGCAGAGTAAACACACTTCGGAGGAATTATTTGTCTATATCCCAGTAGGATAATTTTTGGTCGCATATGATTTTTGCCAGAATAATTATTTTAGTAGTGTAGCAATAAAGATGACCAAAGATACTATGCATCACCACCAAAGATACTCTCTCTAGTTCTTGACACTAATTAGTATTTGAGATCAATTTGCTGCTTTTGGTCTTTTGAAGTAGCATAATCTGAAACGTTCACTACTCTGTCAGGAAAATAGCTGAAGTCGTAGCCACAGGATTGTTCCTCTAAACTTCAAGACACAATTTTACCACAACTTAAAGCATGCTGCAAGAAATCAAAGCCAAGTGACAGCATTGTGGTTGTTAGTATTTGAACTAACACTGTTGGCAGGACTGGAGTGCTCTCCCAACAGAACAAAAAGGCAGCTTCTATTCCTGAAAAGTTAAGGAGTTGTAATGTTTTCGGTTATTCTTCGTATTAGTATTGGCAATGCCAATAACAACACTCTCTGAAAAAAATAAATTAGCTTTTTAATTAAAAAGCAGAAGTGTTCTAATACTTACATGTTTTGGAGAAAGTTTGAAAAATGCAAAAAAAAGGCTCAAAAAAAAAAAAAAACAAACAACACCCCCCCCCCAAAAAAAACCTCAACAGAAAAAAATTGTTCTACAGTTGCTTTTGTTTATTTTCTGGAAAATCTCTGTATCTCAAGCTACTATGAGGGTTATTACTTAATATCTAGGATTGGCAAGTCTGTACTGTTTCTAAATGGAGGCCAGTGAGCTTCTGTTGAGAAAAGAGGTAGCATGCTACTCATGACGGGGGGCCAGGCAGGGTGGTGTGGACGACTGGCAGGAGCAGTAAGTAGAAGCAGTGTTTCGAGAAGTTAGCCAGGATGTTATAAGAAATTTGGAAATAGTGCTGGAGTAGAGGGATGTATACTCACGTCGTGCTGGAGGTTGTGAAGAGGAAGAAGCAGGCTGAAGAACATGATAAGGCACAAAAGCAAAATGTGAAGTGTAAGAAACTGAAGAGAGAGGAAAATGTGAAAGGGATCAGTCAAGGGATGAATGATTGAGAGGAGAGCGTGAGCAGTGAACTGGGCAGCTGCCTGCCTAGGTGAGCCAGGCAGGGGGCCAGCAAACGTGGCCATACCCAGCTCTACCCTGCAAGGGTGCAGAGAGTTTATATTCACCCAAACTCTGGTGGCCAGCTGAGTGAAGCGGTGTATATCAGATACGATCACCTTAGGGTTTGTCTCGTAAAGCCTCTCTTAGCAGTGCTCTCAGTTGCACACTGAGTTGAGTGTAGCATGTTTTGCACAGGGTGGTGCTTTACAAAGCAAGAATGACTGCAATCAGTTCATTAGGGAAAAAAAAACCACCAACCCTTTGGGAGGCAACTTCCTTCCTGCCTCAGTAAGGAACAGTGTGAGATTTGCTCATTTCTGCGTAAACTGGGAGTGACGCAGTGACTCACGCTGCACGTTGCACCCAAAGCCAAGCTGTATGTGGCGTAAGTGACAGGAGAACAGTAGTGTTCCACGTTCCCACGAGCTGGGAGAGCCTGGCAGCTTTCTCTAACGCCAATTCAGCAGTTTCCTTCCAAACCGCCAAGTCTACACTTGTATCTACGACTCTTCATTTCCAAGGGTTATGGTGGGGTATTTTAGGTGTCTGTAGGAGGCTGCATGGAATAGAAATTCTTTTGCATCAGTGGTTCCTTGTGGCTAGTTTTTTTCCGACTGTTCTCTCTTATTTGTTCTTCAGTGTGTTCTAGTTACCACTCTCAAGATCTGAGATGTCAGCTGAAGTAGTCCTAACCGGCATCATGAAGCTTTTGATTTAGATTCGTGAGCATGAGTTTAACCCGGATGCACTAAACATGCTAATCTCACCATTTCACAGTTCATTGTCCCTAAGCCCTCAGTCAAAACTGAAGCATCTTAAAACAAGCTTACCTGCTCCAATTTCATTTTTTTGGCATGATATCGGGACAAACCAAACCAAGAGATACTGATCTCGCTTTGCCTTTTTCCACCCCTTCTAAGTGAAAAGCAGCAATGAGAGCAGAAGGCAGTCGGCACCTCCATAGATGAAAAGGCAAGAGACCAGCCTTTCCCCATTTGCTTTGCAGAAAGGAAACACCTTTTCCATTACTTTTTCACTCCTTCAGAAACAACAAGGAAACAAGAATAGGGAACACTGGATTTTATTGGCTGGTGGCTTGGTGGGTGTTTTGGGGGGAAATTTTGTCGTTTTCCTGTATTTTAAAGCACTAGTTATCCAGGATAGTGTCTTTAGGAGTCTTGTATTCAGACCTTACCTCTTTAATACAACCTCTACTTGCTTGTTAGTCAGGCTGACAGAGGTATTTCTGTTCTGTGCTCAGTGTAATGGGTGTCAGCTGAGGAGAGCTGCCTTTGCGAGGTTAGAGAATAGCATGTTTTGCCCAAAATCTCCCTGGGAATGCTTACAGCTGAAGCCCTGCTTTACATTTACACCCTACGAAGAAACACTGAAAGTCATGTCTCGCTCTTATTTGCTATTTCCTGTCAAACACCTCATATAGTAACTTCTTTTGAAAAAAGACTTAAGCATTTGAGATGATAGGCAGAAACCTTGATTTCATTGAAATTGATACAAAAGGTCCCTTTGACTTCTGCAGTTCGTATCTTGAATCAAAATTGTGGTAACAAGAACAACCTTAGAGCTGTTCCGAACCACAACCTTACTACCTGACAGTTCTTCTTAATATTACACCTCAGTCCCATGTCTAATACAATTGAATCTGATGCTTACCTGAATTGAACTATTCTCTTGAATTATAAATTAAATTGGACTTTGAAAAGCTTTCTAGATCCAATTCTTGTCTTGGATTTGGGTACTAAACAAAATTCTAACATTCTTTCCCTGTAGCCTGGAAAGAAGAAAGCTCCCAGTCATCTTGATATGCTTGTATATTGAATAGCTCGGATATTTACACACAGAACTTTATCCAAAAGGAAACTCTGTAAGTTCTGGAGCTGCTTCTCCACCCTGTGTTACAATGTCTCTTGAAACTCTACAGTAACTTCAGGGTGTCATTTCCATAGGAATGTAAAAGGCATGTATTCTAAGAAAGTGTTACAAAATAAATCTGATTAATCCAGTGACACTAATTCTTGAAAAATTTTCTATTTTGCTTTATATGGCAAGATGAAAGAAAATTGTGTTATAGGTGCTCCCTAAACAGAATTGTTCAGGAACACAGTTTAAATGCCTCAAATCCACACACGCATTCTACACATCAGTCAAATGTCAAAACAGCTTAATTGCTTTTTTCACAGCTTTGATCATACTTGCGTTTTGTTGGACTGTTCACATTTTCTGTTATAATCACTTGTTATCTTTCCATACAGTTCTAACAAGCACCATCTTCATCAAGATTTTTGTCATTCAACTTCCCTATTTCATTTCTAATCTGCTAAATGAGCATTTCTTCCCTTTAGAAAAACAAATAAATCAAAAGGGTTAACTTGCTTTTGTGTCCTGAAACAAAGCTCTTTTTGTTTTATTACTGCCCCGCCATTTGTTATCCACAGCATGTTTGATATTTGTGATAACAATTTTTACACGGAATAAATTACATGCGCATCCTAATGAATAAAGTCCCTGTTATTGTGCAGTTAATAATGCTGGTTGCAAACTTTGTTAATGTCTTACAAATATTTTCAGTAATAACACGTCATGCTTTATTTATGTTTCCTAGGGGGCTAGAGAGAAAGCTATCCTTTAACGACTCGGCAGTTTATAAAGGGGCATGGTTGGTGTTATCCAAAGAGATTTTTAAACTTCAATCCTCCTGCTCTCGATTAAAAGGTATGACATAATTCTTTGTTCAGCTTGTCTCCTATTTACAGTGTTTACACGAAACAGAGCACATTGTTCAAAACAAACACTATAATTACACACGCTTCATCAGGTCAGAGCACAATAATGTATGTGCAGTGTTCAAGACACAATTTGCTCTTTAGATGGATTATAACCTGTTTGGCATTGTTTTTTTCCCAGTGTATATATTAATGACCAATAGCGGCCTTGATCCAGAAAGCTTTTAAGCATGCACCTAACTTCAAGCAGGTGATCAGATCCCTGAAACTTGCTGTTCTTTGCTGGTTTGTACTTTAAACAAACAGACACTTCACTCTTTGCGGCCCTGAACTTTCTCTGTCCTGGCCTAATCTTCCTTGTTTGCCAGGATCGGGTCCAGCAGAGCCCGGTACCAGGGAGCTGTTGTCAGTGCACTCCAGAAACCTCCTGGATCGCTCGTGCCCTGCTCTGTTGCATTTCAGCAGATACTGGGGAGGTTCAAGCCTTATAAGGACCAGTGCATGTGAATGTGAGACTCCTTCTTCCAGGTGGCTGAAAACGGCCTCCTCTTGACCGGACAGACCACAGCGAATACCCTCCACAACGTCTGTATTTGCCCTCTAGCCTTCAACCGGCTCACGGTCTATCCATTTACAGCAGAGCGCC
>NW_010413866.1:31604-40023 GCF_000710305.1 Buceros rhinoceros silvestris
CTTTCTCACATCCTGAGCAACACCCTCTCCTCACATTCCCAGCCTGTCCTGCCTAAACGGCCATTGCCTCACTCCCGTGTGAGTTACCTCACCACATCTTTGTGATTCCAAGGAGACTGTAGCCGTGCGATGGCACACAGACTCCCAGTTCCTCCTGTTTATTACCAATACCACGTGTGTCAGTGCACACGGAGCAGCCCTAGACTATCAGTGGAGCTCACTCTCAGCATGGTTGCAGATGTATATAGACACATACATGTAAATATGTACAAATATGTATAGATATGTAAACAGACCTACGGGGTGATTCGGTTATCTTACTGCTATTTGAAAATGGCACTTGATGGGCTCTAGAGCATAAACTGGAAGTTTAAACTAGATTACAGTGTCATTCAAGAATAACCAGTTAATAGGGGCTTCCAAGGTAGAAGGAAGATCACTTAGTAAAATAAATCCAAGATGCCATACCTCAGTTAAGGCAATATGAACATTTCTTATACTTGTACTGCTTTCTTACGTTTTAGCTAACCAAGGGAAATTGTCAGTTAAAAAAAGAGTTCCCAGCACGTACTGGTGAAACATTCTTTTCGTATGAATGTACTCTGATTTCTGTCTTTTACAAATACCATGTAGCCAATTCTGAAAACTTTTTTCGGGCCTGAGGTTACATTCTCAGGATGTTGGACTTGGTGATCCTTATGGGTCCCTTCCAATTTGAGATATTCTACGATGTATTTCTCAGTGTTTTGTGACTTCTCTATAGAGTCTGTTTATCTGGTCACTGTTTCACAGTTTTTTAAAACCTTGTGGACCTGATAATTTCCCCTTCCTTCTTTACTTTTTCTTCCCAGCTGAGTGGAGAACGGAGGTATAATACCCGTTGATCCCTTTCATTATGCAGTAGAAGCAATACTTGCATCGCATGATGGTCATGATGTGCTGCCTACCCCTGGCTGTAGCTGACAAGGATCAATAATTAAGTGCCCAATGACTCTTTCTGCTAATTTTCTTTAGTTTGTTTTTTACTCCCTCAAAGTTCAGAGGTCACAGCATTTTTTAGAGAAACTTCTCTTATTCGTAATTGTCTCTGTGTGGTTCTCTGTGACTAGAATGTCCAGTTGATGCAGGAGAGCATGAGTCCATTTTGTGTTGTATGTTACTTGGCTAGGTAGTAAGCCAAAGAAGTTTTTCAATGTGAGAGAAATTATGGAAGGAGAAGGCAAAAACAGGACAACCAAAGCCGCGAAAGCTCAGACACAAAGTGCTCTCCTAGATCATCACGCAATTTTACTTTTAAACTTGAAACTGCTCGCATGGTCAGTGCAGGAAGTCAGCTAGTTAGATACTAAGTTTGTAGGCTTGGTGTGATCTTAGGCTCAGTTCACTGTCACTAAATTGAGTTTGAAAATAAAGAAATTTTCCATGCTTTCAAACTGGGGCCAAATACAGTTTTAAAAATGACACTTCAATATGATCAAGTCCTACAGTTGGGTGTTTATAGCAGCATTGAAGACAGTCTTCTGATTTAATAAAACTAAGTGCCCATTTCAACATCCAGACATGGGATATAAGCATGCATGTGAGGTCTCACACTTGAAAATTGTCCACGTGTCGAGCAAGGGTAGTCCACTGTTTGCTGCGGGTTTTTTTTTTCTATGAGCCACAGTGGCAATTCCATCTGACAGATGTAAACGCTACGCCCTAAAGGCAGGTGGTATGGGCAGTGTGTCTTCCTTACAGTCCTAGCGGCTTCCCTGAAGTGAAGGCAGTGGTAACAGAATTATTCAGTGTACAAGCTGATGATGTCAGTGGAACTAATCTATTTTAGTCTATTGAATTATTCTTTTTAGTTGTCATTTTAAAAAGTTGTTTAGCAAAATCTTCCAGTATCAAAAACGTAAAGGCAGACCAACAACTGCCTTTAAATATTTTCTTGAAATAAGTAACACTTTTTGGTTTTAGAGTCAGTAATTAAAGTTGATACATAGACCATATAAAATATCAGATGCAGTAGCAAGAAGTCAGAGCCCAGAGTAAATCTGGGTTCACAACGGCCTTTGTTCCAAGTACTGAGTAGACATTCTTGAGGGGAAAATATAAATCATCTCTTTCGTGAGGATATCTGCAATACCCAAGCACAAAGTGAAAGAGCTAAAAATAAGAATTTAAAAAAAAACTGTAGATTTAATTTTGTCTTCCTTAGGTTTTTGCCTGTTGCTGACAAATAATTTTTATAAGATTGGATTTTTAAAAATTTAAATGTAGCTAAAAAATGACTAGAAGTAATTCGTAGTGTTGGTCCAGAAGATTTGTTGGTTGTTTTTTGTTTATCCACCTGTTTTCTGACTCCTTGGATAATTTCTCTATCTTTTATTACAAAAAAAAAAAAAGCCTGCTGTTACTGAAACAAATAGGTACTGTAGAGCACTTGAGTCCCAGGCTTTGTTTTGCTGCCTGCATTAGGTGGGTTTAGGGGCCAGATGCACTGAACTTTGCAACAGACAGTCCTGGGACCATCTGTGCAGAGTTGGGGGGTGTCAAAGAAAGGCTGTTTGTGTTAGTCGTGGGAAACGTAGTGGCCTGCCTGCCAGTGTGCTACATGAATTGAACTAATTGAAGATTATACTCTAGAGCTTGCCGTAGCTGAGTGAGAGGATAATCCTTCATCAGCTGCAGTCACAGCCAGTAATTGGAGCTTATTACAGGGAGGAGTTCCCCTGCAGTGCTGCAGAAACTGAGAGGCTTTAGTGTTTAATTACTATCTTTCAATAGAGATGGGAGGAAGGAGAAAAAAAAAGGCCAGGGAAAGAAAGTCCGGGAATAAGGGGAGGGGCAGCAAGTGTAATGCAATTTCTGATAGTCTAGGCTAGACATTTAACAACTGAGAGCGCCTTTTGTGTGAGAGAACAACATTCTGGAATGTATAATGAACCTCTGTTGTTTGTAATTAACCCCCACGTCACCACAAAGTCTTTGTTTGGGATATTGTCTTAAACGGATTGTTTTCCACACCTCCAGTGCAGTTGAAAAGACTATAAAGGTCTGACAACTCGCCACATTCATGCCAACCTCACTTATAAAAAAGGGTTTTTCTAGTTTATTGCAGCCCTGACTGGAGGTGACACTCCCATTTGTCTCCAGCTCCCTATTCACGTAGGATACTGATGAAGAAGAATGTAGGACAATACTGATATACATCTATGTAAAGCGAGCTGAATGAGCCTCAACTTCTCGAAGTGAAAATGTTTAGCTAAACAGAGATGCTATTAGGGTTCTATTATTGGGTTTGGGATTTTCCTGATATAAAATCTTCTTTAGGTTAAAATGTGATGTGATGCGATACTTTGAAGTCCTCATATGTGCAATTTATTCCTTCCCAGACACAGTTTTCCCATCTCCTTCAATATTGGTGTTAAATAAATGAATCTTATTCAGGGAACTAAGATTAGCCACTCTGTTCCATAACCATCTGGATCATCGTTTGTGTAATAGTTGCCAAATGTTATTCACATTGAAAAGCAAGTTAAAGATACAACTTCAGCAAGGCATTCTAAACCTGTTTCATCAGTCTGGGGGTTGGGGAACCTAATGGGCATATCCGTCCATCTCACAGGCTTGTTCGTGCTGATGTGTCCCACTGCTCGTTGCTGTGCTTTGAGAAAATAGTTTTGCTGGGTAACATATAAATAGAACTGTCTGACATCATTCTTGAAATACTCTAGCTCCAGGAATGATATCCCTGCCTGGTTGCATTTGCAAAGCAGATTCTATAAGCACCATTATATGAATTAACTGGTTTGTTGTACTATTCACAGCACTTCTGGAGCAGAATGAATAAATAATGTACAAAAGACCTATCAGGGATTTACAGCATAGCTGGTCTTTAATTAACACGGATTCTTAATGGGCGCTTTGGGTTATAGGATATTTCTGAGATCCTACCCTTGTCTTCCTCCTTCAGCAACACGAACACTTCAGTCAGTCCATGGCCACAATGTTTGTTTTCCAGGTGCTGCATCACAGACAGGGCACAGCAACGTAAATCCTCACCAAAGAAGGTCGCCTCTGTTTGGTCCTTCTAGGTCAGCCTCTGCCAAGAGCAAGGTCTATCTGCCCAAAGACCGTAAGAAGACACATGCTGGCAGCTTCAGGCAACTTGCCTCCTAAGGAGGGCAAGTGGAACCCAGACAGGCGTGTAGAAGCACTGATGGACATGGAAGGCATTTCTGAGAAGGAACAAGGGCCAAGTTATCCACAGCCTGAAGTGTTTCTGATGTAGTTACAGACCTGATTACCTGATGCAGGAGCAAATCAGCTGACGGTCATATGAAGGTTATGCTCTACCTTGTCCCTTAGCTACAAGTCACAGAAGAAAGGCAAGGTGAGGCAGAGGTGGGTTAGAGTCCAGGCAGCACTGCTTGTAAAGGAAGAGATTTCCTTTTCAGGTCTTTTCAACCGTATTTGCCTGCATCTTCACCACCTATAGGCAGGTCCCTTGGCTGGCTGGTGACAGAAATCCGAGGGGGGGAGGGTGAATCCCGATGGCCGCAGCTGTGTCTGTACTGCTATGTACTCCGTACTGCTACAACTTATTTGCTGTCGCGTTGCTAGAATAGAGGCAATTCAGCTTCTTTATTTTAACACCAGCGCAAGACTTTAGAATTAGCTCCATTTCTCTTTTGCTTGTGCAAACTGCACAAATGAAAGTTTGTTTCTTTAACATAAGTCTGCTAGAAGAAAATGGAGTAGGCTAGCATTGCTGTGACGTTACAGAAGCGATAAAACAAGCCTGCTGCTAGAAAAGTATTGCAAACATCATTATATATGTTTGTCTGTCAGCAGGTACTCCCTTGCCACACGTATGCAGACGGGGGTTAGAAAACGTCAGTGGTTCTCTAACATGTCACAAGCAGGTAAGTTCAGAATTAAATACAACTATTAAGTAAAGAAAATATCCCTGGAAAATATGTAAGTTTCCAGAGGTTACTTCTGAAAACATGTAATGTGAATATATTTAAGCTTGATTCTTTTCTTTTTTTTTAATTGTGGATTTGCTTTTACTTAGACACAGCCAAGTACTCAGCTGTGTGCCTAAGACCTATGGACGTCGTTAGAATGTAAGTATGCATTCAAACTCATTAGATCTCTAGACTATTCATTACTTATTTTCCTTGTGGCATCAGATAACTAGCAAATAGCTGGGAAAAGTCACTATACCATGAAACACCCCCCCCCCCCCCCCCCCCTTTTGGCCATCTATCATTTGTTCTTTACCCTAGGAGTTACCTCAAAACAGCTTCCCACTAACCCATGAAACCCCCCCCCCCCCCCCCCCTTTATTTTATATATAGCTGTCAGGAGGTATGAAAGCTGTCCAAATAATGAAACAGATTAAGAATTCACAGTGCACTTTTTTGTATCAGAAGTAGAAACACAACCAGTGACCTTTTTGAAAAGAAAGAAGCTCTTTATTTGTCTCTTGTTACTGAACACAGGCAACAATAATGACCTAAATAAGACCTACTGAGTGCAAACAGAAAACAAATGCATAGTGGGTTTCCAGCAACAGCCGCTCTCTGATGCTTAATTGGAAATTGTTAAATGCACAGAGTTACCAACTTATTTCAACAAAATAGCAAACACTACTACAGTTGCCACAAAGCCTGCACTCTTTCATTTTCACGCAAGGTAGCCTTTATGGGAAGGAGGACAAAATACTGTTTCCAAAGAAGCGTTTTGTGGATGATGTAGCAAAATAGCTTTTCTTCCTTCTTCGGTTTATTATTTCAGGCCTTTTTGTGATATATGATATTACTTTGAGAAGATAATTTTTAATGCATTTTCATGCACATGATCCAAAAGTTTCACATAAGTACAAATACCCATACCCCTACAGAACTGAGTAACAGCGTGGGCTGACAGTCATAGGTAACAAAGGATATTCTTCCTCTACAACAGTCACCCTTCTGTGGTTCTTAAACCGCTTCATCTGCCAAACAGCTTTCGTGTCTATCAGGAATTATCGGAGGCTAAAAGTATTCACAGTTATAGATTCTGGAACCAAGGATCCTCAGCTTCAAGACGTCATGGCTTTATTTAGTGCACTTTATCTGCCTATTCTCAATTATTTTAGTGCCAGCTGTAGTAGCTCTACATTTCCTCAGATCGTGTTTTTGAATCTCCAGTCAGAAAAGAAGCACCACATGATTAAGTCTCTAGCTGCAGAAAAGATCATTGTCATCATCATTACTATTTTATTTCCACTATATAGAACCTCTACAGCAGAGGCAGATGTAGGGTTTTTATCCTCTAATTTCTACCACTTTTACAGCACTTCTCCACAGCAAGTAAACTCTGTGGCTCTGCCCTGAACTCACCCTGTCTACTCACAATTTTATTACCTCATCATACCAGACAGATTTCTGAATACTTGTAGGTGATGCTAAAGCATGCAGGGATAATATCCCAGCTGTCTTAACGCTATCCAAAGTTGAATGTGAATAAGCATCGTTACATGGTACGCTGTCTGTCTTTAATGGCTCGGTGGGATGCTCATTTTTTATCTATTTGTGGCAGAATGAAACAGCTGTGAATCGATCAGAGGAGAATTTTGTCCTTGCACCACAAGCGTTCATGATGGGCAGTTACTCAGAGCAGTGCTGTGAAGCTTTGAATATGGAGAAAACAAACATGCGGCTGATGTGATTCATGCTGTAATTGCATCCCTTTAAATGCATGTGGCATATCTGTAAGACTCATACAAGCAGAAAACATAATGAGTTTATATCAATTTTCAGTCTGACCAGCAGTTGTTCCAGAATTTCCATAAGGAAAAATTTTTCATGAACTTGTGTAGAAACTCACCCCAAACCTCTTGAACCACAAAATTTATTGTAATACCTGAGCTAGTACAGAAATGAGCAATGATTGATACTTGACAGTTGTTTCTCACAGTCTTCACCAAATCTGCAACTACTTCATTTGTTGCTTGGAAGTCGAAGGGTTGGGCTGACGGCAGCTGGATATTTATGACGTTCTGACAACAAAGGCTTTTCATTTGCATCAGATGCCTGCTCTGGACACAGTTGGAGTGATTGACCCTGTGAAGAAACCAGAGGTTGTTAACCACAAAAGGTAGTAAAACCCACGATGACTGTGCTAGGGCTCTGTGGAACAAGGGGGCAAAATCAGCTGAGCATACCAAAACAGAAGGCAATTGCAAGTTATACAATTCAAAAATCAAGTTCAGATAAGCTGGAATTTTGTTCATTCTTTATGACCAACCCTTATAAGAACTTCAATGCTTATCATGATTCTGGAGATCCTGCCCATCTTTTTTGTCACGGCTTATGAAGCTGAGTATCCCAGAGAAGTCAACGGTCTTAGCAAACTGCTATTTTGTGGTCGCGGAAAAGTGATGGCTTCTATATTCGAAAGGCTGATGGCAGGACAGCCTTGCCTCTTGAAATCATTTGCATATCAAAGTTGAAAATGCCATGTGCGTACCATATGTGGGTTGTTTAGCACTGCAGTCTTCCCTTGCCCCTACAGACTCAACCAGTATCAGTCCAGTCCGGGATTCTCTTCCCAGTTAACTTCCTTTGCCTCTTAGCACATCGGCTGCTGTTGCAAGGCAAGATCTTGTTCTTCTGATTTCTGAATTAAACAGTTTCTTCCTTTGTGTCATCAGCAGTTGGTCACTAAAAGCAGTGGAGAGACAGATACCACAGTTTCTGTTCACAAATATCCCCGGTAATGCCCAGACCAGAAATGAAAATCTTGTCAGCGTGGATGTAATTGCCAGTGATGGTTGCCTTTGGAACTGAAGTCCAGACTTGTGGTCAAAAGGAATCTTCCATCCCCACATCAAAGTATGAAGGACCATTGCCCCTCCCTGTAGCCTGCAGCTTGCCCAGCACTCTGGTCCTTAGGTCAACTCGACATTTTGTTCAATGACAATATTAGCAATTCCTTCCCGCCTCTTCCTCCAGCTTCTGTTGCTTTCTTCCTGTAACAAATGGACATAACAGCTTTAATCTCATGCTTCATGTTTTCAGCGTGTTGTAATAGAGCATCATAATTGAGTGTTTTGGGGCCAAGGTCTCAGAGGAACTCATGCCAAGATTGTCTGTGGAGCTCTTGGACCTGGACATCTACTGTACATTTGTCAGGATTGCATGCGACCGATTTCAGTCCATTAGGCAGTTCTTTCCAATCCCGTGTTGCAGTCAATTCACATAGGCCACAGTTTTTCAGAGGCTTAGAAGCAGCCCGTACTGAGTTGATTTTCATGGGGAAAGTTAGAAAAAAAAAAAGTAAGTTCTAATAAAATTATTCCTTCCTGCCAGTTTCAGGCAGTGCATGAGAGCAAGTGAGCTTTGCAGTGAAAATGTCTGATTTTCTTCCCCCCCCCCCTTAC
>NW_010413866.1:40069-42664 GCF_000710305.1 Buceros rhinoceros silvestris
AGTGAAAATGTCTGATTTGCTTCCCCCCCCCCCTTACAAGTAAAAGAGAATGTTTTTCCCCTACTCTCATTCTTGGAAACAGTTGTATTTTTTTAGCTGAAATTTTCCAACACATCTCAGCTTGAGGCACAGACATTGCACGGAAAATTTCAGCCCAAGCATTTAACGTTTGGCAAAGTTATACGCAACTGGGACTTAAAATGGGAAGAGTCTGGCAACCTAGGATGTGCTAACAGCTTTCTTTCTAATGAACACGCTTGTACAAAGACTATTAATATACTCGAAAACTAGTTTGAAAGTCAGAATAGACCAAAACCAATGTTGGTGTCCTGTCTGAACTTTCTGGTCTTTATGGAAAAGTACTTTGAAAAATCATTGGAAAGCAAAGTTGTATGACTAAAACAGATATAAATCTAACTACAATTTTCTGGTAGGCTTAATAGTTGAAATATTGTCTTCAGCTTCAGTGGTGATATTACCAAAATGCAGTGTAGCGCTAGAAAAGCTACAGAAAAGGAAATTGAGAATGATCCCTTGAGATAAAGGAATGTGCAAGATGGAGTAAAGTAATTTGCATAAAGATTGTTAGATTAGTATTTAATTGAATTATATTGGATCTTACACTTTATAGATAATGTCAGTTTGAGTTACTATTGTAGGTTATTATAGACTAGTGTGTTATTAAAAACAAATATATTATTGAAACAAGTTTTGACAATGCGCTTACCTGCTAAAGTCATCTTTTTAAAGCACTCATGCTTTCTAGTGCAGTGAAATATGATGGCACTAAATAAAACCTGTTAAATTTGTGGTTTCCATCACTCTCGTTACAGATCTGTCCCACAGGTGCCTAGAAAATGTTTCCAGCTGATTCACTCCCGCGCCTCAGGCCAAGTCCCATTACAGTTCGGCGGATAGTGTTGATTGATGCTGTATAATTATAGTACGGTCAGTCCTTCCCTTCCCCCGCTGCCCCTTGTTGTTTGGCCATTACACTCATACTGCCAGGTTAAAAATACCATGTTTTTAAAGCTTCTTACGTGTTTATTGGTAGCACTGCTCTGACACGTTGAAGCAGAAGAATGCTAAATAATCTAATACATGTCTCTGCATTTATGCTGTTTCCGTTTGTGGAGCCGATTAATTAGAAACCTGAAAGTACAGTATTTGCCGCAGCATGGTACAGATTTTGTTTACCAAATAAAAAAATACTGCCTTACAACACAATCTTTTACTGTATTACATCTGAGGGTACAATGCTCTGTTCTGGGCTGACCTAACTCTCATGATTAGTTTAAGCCACGGTCTAGAAGAACAAATTAACTGCCATTTTAATATGTATAACTGTATGTTATTTGCTGAGAAGTTATACAGTGTTTCGGTTTTTAATCTAGTTGCAGTTTTTGCATTTCATTTCCTAAGTAATAATTTTATCATTTTTCTACTCATGACATCCTGAAGAGTTGAAATTGTATCTAAATTGGACCTCGAAGATAACTAGCACTCAAATTTCAATATTCACATATGCCGTAACAATCATCAGCGGTCACTATATTACTGTCCTCTGGCATTAGAAATAAATGAGCAATATCTGTGCCTACATTTTTAATCATAATCATGCTCAGTTTTAATATTCTGGCTCCCTTTGATTCCACGTCAGCACTGACGAAAATCACGCCGATCTTTACTAATACAGCACAGCACTTAGAAAATCTGATGCTTTTGGTATATTCCTAATCTTAGCACTCCCAAACCGTAACCTTCCTGTGGGCCAAAATATTCTCGTCCCTCTCCTGACACACTGTATATTGAAGTGGATCCAGTTAATAATCAGTTTAGCAGTGTGTCAGCTGTTGTGAATCATGGCAAATGCGTAACAGTTAATGACTGTAGCAGCCACAGAACACTGATGTTTCTGATTTTTTGGTGAAAATTCAGGTTTTGGTAACTTCTTTCTAATGTTTCTGTTTACTTGTTTGACATTGTAGGTGTTTTTTAAACAAAAGTTTTTCAGTTCTGATTTTGTTTCTGATAGATTGTGACCTCTCTCGGGATATTTTGCTGTGTGGTTTGTCTACATAGCCAACTCAGAAGGAGAATTTAAAAGGCTGAGCATGGCACTTACTATAAATCTACAAGAACTCAGATGGAGATTTTGCCGTTGTTTGCGTTAGGAGGTTTCAAAGTGATGTCACTCTTTGAGGTTGAATGAAATCAGTGCTGGCGAAGTCTAGATAGCCAGGGTGGACCTGTGACCCCAACTGTGCAGTTAGGTGGACCGCCACCACTCCAGCGTGCTGGAGCCCCATGCTGTCCACCTGCTTGGCTCGGCTTGCCGATGGCCCTAAGAGAGCAGCAAAGTATACGCATGTACACGTACAAGCAGAAAGTCTTATGGAAGCAAGGAAATGGTATAAACAGACTGAGTTCTGTTCTATCACTTCAGGGATTAAGAACCGGTTCTTCTTTCCAAAAACGTGTAGGTGCAGATTCTCTTCCTCCTCCTGAAACAGACAGCAAGTCGGGGTGGGGGTGGGGGGTGGGCAGGGAAAGGAAGAAACCAAAAGGGATTTCTGGGCCATTTTGCATCGTGTT
>NW_010413866.1:42773-47037 GCF_000710305.1 Buceros rhinoceros silvestris
GGGAAAGGCAGAAACCAAAAGGGTTTTCTGGGCCATTTTGCATCGTGTTGGGTGACATGAGGTCAAGTTCCAAACCAATGTAGAACTTGCCCCGCTCGCTGTTTCAGAAATTAGCAGTGTTTTGCTTGCTTAGTCTCCTTGGAAACACTGTCAGTTACACAGGGAATTAGAGGTTCCCTGGACCAGAGATGATGAAATCAGGACTGCGAACGATCTCCTAACACAGTGTTTAAGGCACTGAAGGGGAGGTCCAGTTGGTGGTCAGAGCAGCTTCTGTTTTATTTAAAAGAACCTATGATAAAACACTCTGCTATCTGGAGGACTGGGTTAAAAGATGAAAGCTGCTTTCTCTTGGCTTTTTTTTTTTTTTTTTTTAAAAAAGGTATGCTCTACGACACTCTCTCCCCCACCCCCACCCCCCAGGAACAGTTTGGTTCTTTTGTGTTGCACTCCTAAGGTGTCTAAACGCTCAGTATATACACCATTCCTAACACGTATTTCCAACATTCACTAGTTTAACTAGTTCCTATTCAGTCTGAACCTGAATATTAATCCCATTCCAAGCTGGCCCGAACCGTTGAGCACTCAGTTGCTCAAATACAGTCAGAGACTCTTATGCAGCCAGGTGTCAAAAAAGTGACAATGAGTGGCATGTAATCCAGCACTGCCATACATGATTCTGTTGTTGACACCTTCTAATTCCAGTGTGAGGTGCTGAAGTCTGTTCTCACACATTGGCTTTTAATCAACAAAAACTACACGTATGTGATGAGAAGTTAATCCTGCGTGATACAGGGTGTTAGATCTCATTGACGTTATCTATTTTAACTCTAGATCTGTTGTTGGGTTTTGCAAATTTTTTTCAAAATTTGCAGGATAAAGAATTAATGAAAAATGATGATAACCTACTATATCCACCTATGTAATTGTCCATGCCTAAATTATTGCTTTTCAATAGCAAGTTTTCTTTAAGAATGGCAATGGGGTTTTGGCATAACACTGTGCAATTCTTATGTTTCTCCTTGTAAAATTCCACTATGTTCATCATTTCCAGCTGATCCTCCAAAGAAATTTTGCTCCTGGCTCCCATTTCGTAAGTACAATGAAGCCAGTGCCAATAGCTTGTGATTATCTAGCTTCGTACAATAGTTACGATCTGGTTTTCCAACCTTGGGAAATAACTGAAACAATACTGATTTGCTTAAAGGCAGCCAGTTTAACGGGCACCACAGTCAAGATTCTAGTAGCTTTTTAACTTTTGGGTTTCATGTTTTGTTGGTTTTTTTCCCAGTTAATCTGCCATGTATGCAACCTTATTTAGAAATAGGGGAAAGGACAATATGCTGTTTTAAAATCTTTTTTTATGTGTGATTTCAGAATGGAAGATTTGGTGCAGTTAGTGTCATGAATGTTTTTAGATAATCTTTTAAAAAATGCTGCTGTTATCTTCTGTTTCCTGAGACGGGGGGGCTTAACCAGATATACCAAGCAAATGGTCATTTCCATGGTTAGCGCAAAGTAGCATCGTCCTCTATCCACTACTTTCATTTCTATACAATGCAGAGACCCCTGACTAGGTTTGATTTGGAAGTGACCTGTAACAAGAAGAAAAATGGGGTGGAAGTTCCCAAAGTTTGTTTCCGAGGGTTTCCCTGCTGTATCTGTGCGGCAATAACTCCATCGGGGCTTGCTCCGAGGTCTGCATAGGAGGAGGGGTCGATGCTACAGAATGGCAGCACAGCTCTTTAAGGCAGCCTTAACAGCTATTCCGAATTGAGCTCTGCATCTTCATCTTTGAGCTGCCTAAGGGTGGCTCAGCTCTTAAGGACTTGCATAAATGAGAACAGCTTAACGCTGAAGAGAATCACTGCTACCAAAAAGTCACATCCGCTTGAGCTATCATATAAGCTATTTGTGGAAAGTTGAACGCTCCAGCATTGGTTATGAAGTAATGCTTTATTCAGAAAATCCTCTCCTAACTAGAGGTGGCATTTTCTTCCTTACTATAAAAACATCATGTACAGTAGATCTAACTTTGAGAGATAAAAATGCAGGCCAGTAATGTGTATCATTCAGCAAAAGCTATGCTTAACCTATGTTTACATTTGAAAAAAATCACAAACTCGAAAAGAATTCCTTTATATGGGGTATATGTACAGAAAAGTTTAGGCCTAAAGAAAATTAAGACAGTAGTGAATAAATAATAACTGAAATTTTAACAATATAATTTTCTCTTTGCTGCAATCCATGGATAAACATACAGAACATATAGGAAAAAAAGCAGTAAGTAGGGGTTGGTATGTGTGCTCATAGCTTAATATATTACTATGAAATTCCAGCTATACACTTTGTGTATAAATAAATAATGATTCAGCTAAACCAACATTAAAGGCTCTACACAATTCTTGCTAAAATAGATTGTACCTCGCTATTTGAATGCTGTTAGCAGGATTTTGTTGTTTACCATATTAATTTCTTCAAACAAGTGATTAATGTCGCATTTCTGCAATCATGAAAAGACTTCCAGAGGCTTTATGTAAATGCTACCTTCGGCAGGCAAAAAAAGTGGAGACAAACTTACTTTGAATAATGAATGAAGACACTTTTACAAATGATGATGAGCATGACTTTAAAATAGTAGGCCTTTCTGCACCGTATTTGATACCTAGGTTAGAACACGGGCAGTGTGGAGAACACTGATTTGACATGTCTAATGCTTTCGAGTCTCTAGTTTGGTGAGATAAGAAAGTCCTAGAATATAACATGAGTGTCAGGTTTTCAGATTGATGTACAAGTGGTGACTAATTCTTATCTTTTATCTATACACGTACCTTGCGAGTATCTTACCAACAAAAAGTAAATACTAGTATCTTTAACACAAAACATTGCCAACTTATTTATAAAGTCTGTAAGATTTCAATTATACCCAGGCTTTAAAAATTTCAGTGGATCAGTATTTCCCAGTCAGAAGTGAAAGCTTCATTTATACAGTTCTTTCCATGTATAGACACCTAAATCCACCAGAATGATCTTGCCTTCTGAACTGGAAATGAACTTTTTCCCTGTACACTGAAAGGTTTTACTCCAAGCATTTGATCATTCCAATTTAGATATTCAGAGAAGTTGCATAAATTGTATATTTAATAAATAAAATAGGAAATAATCTGATTGATTGAAAACAGAGTGAAGCTTGGTTAGAGGAGGTAAGAGCTACATTTCACCCAGACCCTCAGTCTGGAAGACTGCAGGGTACTTTAAGGATGGCATACCAGCAAGCTACAGCTGTGTTCTGATTCATAAACTATAACATTCACATTCTTGTTAAGATTTTTTTTCTTTACGTCATGTTAACTAACTGGCTTCTGATAAGGTCTCTTAAAAGTTCAGCTTATATTAAACATCACTGTAAAAATCTATTACTGTCTTAAGTCTTTTTTCTTTTATCCTTAGATTCTTTTTAAAAAACCTGTAAAAAATAATTGCTATTTGGGTTTCGTTCCAAGCACAAAGGCCCTGACCTCAGTTTTTGCAGGTTTAGTGGGAAACTATTGACAGATACAGTGGGCTGAAAAGGAAAGAACCACCACTTCACCTCTCTGGGACTGGATGCAAAAGGTGAATAAAATGCAAAGGTGAATAAAACGGTGAATACCATTGCTTGACATCTTTATGGAGCTTTGAATGAAGTAGTTTGATTAATCCTTTAATATGATGCATTCAGAACTGAGATATCAAATACTTTCCTGGTTTTTTTTCTCTTTAATTCTGTCTTTCCGACTTAGAGCAGGGGTCCCTGACCAAAACCCCTCCACTCTGCTGCCACAGGGCGTGCTCGTTGGGCTGCCATTCTTAATCCTGAAGCGGCTCTGTCTTGGGGGTGGTCACATACAAACCTACATCCTGTCAACACCTGAAGGCTATTAGGAGTTTCCACTGAATTCAGCAATCGCCCAAAGCCAGGGCCATGTCTTGCAAACTGGTCTATGAGTAAAGGTGCTGCATAAACCTAAGAATGTTGTTTTCCGGATGAGTTTTACTTTTTCAATAGGCAACGCACTGAAGAGCCTTTCATAGTCTCTTCATTGTGCAGCAAAATAAGAAAACCCCCGAACTATCCTTTAAGTGGCAAAAAAAACCCCCAAAAACCCACAAGGATTGTTTTGTCGTGGCATGGCTTTACGAACTACCTCCTCAATTAGCTGAAGACCGTGCGACTGCCGCGCGTCCGCCCCCGCTCCGCTCGCCGCGGCTGGGGACGGGGCGA
>NW_010413867.1:0-230 GCF_000710305.1 Buceros rhinoceros silvestris
CAGCAAAGCGCCGCCACTGCGAGAGACCAGCCCGGGGGATCGGAGCCCACCCCTCATCGCCACTGAGGAGCCGTGCCCAAAAAAACGACTGAGCTGTTTTTGCCGGAAAAAAAAAACCACCGTGCCACCTCAGCACGCCGCATCGGAGCCCCGCTGAGCCGGGTCTGGACTGCCCGTGTGCCCGAGAGCTGTTTGCTTTTGCTTTCCCTCAACCCGTGACAGAGACCGGC
>NW_010413867.1:460-840 GCF_000710305.1 Buceros rhinoceros silvestris
GAGCTGCTTCTGGGTGGGCAACGAGGGCGGCATTGTCAGCAAAAAGCAGCTCGTGGACAAGGGGATTTAAGGTCTTGGTGTGGGCCTTCAGTCGCCTCAAGTTGAACAGGCTCCCATTGGTACGATATGGGATATAAATGCCGTCTTGTTCGTCGAGGTCTGCCGTGGCCCTTTGGAGCATCATGCTGGAGACAACAGTGAATAAAGTTGGTGCGAGAACACAACCTTGTTTCACACCATTGGCTATTGGGAAGGGCTCAGAGAGTGCATCGCCACATCTGACTTGGCCACTCTGACCCTTCTGTAAGAGGATACTCATTTTGAGGAACCTGGGGGACATTCTCATAGCTCCAAGGTCTGCCACAGGCCTTTTCTGCTCA
>NW_010413868.1:0-13103 GCF_000710305.1 Buceros rhinoceros silvestris
AAAGTAGAGATGTGATTTGGGAATTCACTTAAATGGAACAACTTGATTATCCTCAGCTTTGCTTGTATTCACCCATACATGCATCAAAAGTAACGCGACTAACACTGATAGGATTACTCTGCCTTTAGGGTGGAGAAACCAAATAGAACATGGTTCACTACTCACTCAGCATCTATGACTGATGGGGAGATGTCATGCTTAACAGTCGGCGTGCAGTCAAAATCCTTTGCAAAATTGGAAGAATGCTGAGATAAGAAATAGGTCTTCCTCGGTGGCATGCATTGCAGACTTCACTGCTATCTTAATAGACAGATGAATATGTGTATGTATATATAGAATGTAGATGTATATGTATAAACATATGTGTATGTATCTATATATGTATATATGGAATACCAAGAAATTGAGTCTTTACTAGCATGTCTACAAGTTTTCCCAAAAGATGGAAGTACATAATCTTCTCACATTACCTTGAACATACTCTGTGTGTGCACTACGCAGAAGCATTCTGCTCCTTCTTTCAGCTGACCAGAAGCAGTAAGCTTGTAGAAAGACTCTGAACCTCAGTTAACATCTCCTGCTTCCCGGCTGAGCTTATTAGCTTGGGCTGAGTTCCTCATTAACCTTGACAATATGGCTTCTGCTTGGTTCAGAGGTCACACAGCATCTTAGAGATTCCTGCAAAACGATGGTGAAATTGCATTACATTGTATTTAAAACCAACCAGAGAAGAGATTCTAACAAGATTTTAGGCACTAGTTGTATATAGGACTTCATACCTTTAAACCATTTCAGTACAGCCAGATCCTACATTTTGAAAGGTGTTCAGTAGTCCTATCATGATGCTCAAAAACCAGTGCATCAAAATGCATGAGCCTATACATTTTTAAACACCAACTGTTTGCCAAGTCTGCTCATGTCCTAAGGCTTTCAGGTTTGCATTCTACTCAGGAAAGTGGGAAAAGAAGAACTGATTGGACTAAAATCAAAATTTCTAATGACAAGTGAATGCAAAATGGGTGGAATTATGAACTGGGTAATGAGGAAAAGGAAGAAGTGGAAACATTTGTGAATAGATCTGAGGAGAAGATAGTGACAAATATACCAGAGGAAGAGCTAAAATTTTTTCCTTTCACTGACTGTTACAGAGGATAGGTGTTTGGCACCTGTTGTAAAGCGCGTTCAGACGAGATAACAAGAACGGTTTGGTGGCCTTTTGACAAGGGGCAGTTAATCTCATGCATACAGACTAGCATCTTGCTTTGAAAATCAGGCTTGTGCTGAATCAAATGAACAAGGATTGTGACATGATGGTAGCCCTGAGATGTTCAAGACCTCCGCATAAAACAGCTGTAAAGCACTGGCAGTGACAAAAGGAAAATCTTGACTACGAATGATTTTATGGAAGATATCATTGTGTAAGAAGCTCTGGAAAGGACTAGAAGAATTTTACTTATGCGAGCTCAATGCAATAGTTATTTATTTCATAAATTCATTCCCATTTCTCCCACTTCCCTCTTTCTTTGCATCTTTAGCATTTCTGTCTCTTTGTTACACAGGTTTAATGATTAAAAAACATATCTTTTTATAGTTCCATAAAGTCCATGGCCCTTTACAGATATAACAACAAGCACTCTCCATAATGCTTCTTTTCAGAGGAGAAAAATCTTAACAGCTCACTAGCAGGAAATAGACATGTATGTTTCTAAAATTCAGAATCTGCAGGAGACCTGAAAACAAGATGGTATGGAGAAAAGTCCAAATCTTCTTTATTTATGAGTGTCTATTTAGATGTAGTGTGGACTGCTATTAATGGTGGGAACATTTCATTCATAAGGGCACAATGGGAAAATACTAGGCTTCAGAAAGGAGCAGCAAGTTTTGCAAACATAATGTGGCTTGAGATATCAGCAAAACCTCGGTAGTTCTGAGACTCATCCAACCCTCTGCATTCATTTCCCCAAAACAGTCAGAACAACTTTTTTGCTCCTTACTTGTCTACTGCAGCTGAAAGTTATTTGACACATCTAATGACCACACCACGGTGGGTATGAAAGCCAGCAGCCACTAATGACCTTCAGTGTTAAAGAGAATCAAGTTGGTCTCTCTCTTTTCCTTGGCATAACAAGAAAAATGGTCATTTTCCACTGCAGGAATTAAAAATAATTGGCACTATCATTCTGATAGTGCCATACACACTCAAGGATCATTTACAGGTGCAAAAGCAGGGTAGTTTCTCAATGTACTTTAATATCTAGGCTCTGAAAAATATAATTTGTTCAGTCCAATGTAAAATTTCAACCCCCTTCCATTTCACATGTTAAAAATCAAGAACTGAATTCTGTAAACAAAACTGTTCAAGTAAAGGAAACGCACAATTAGATCTTAATTTTAGAGGAAGGAACTGATAATTGTGTGATTATCCTTCAGCTGTGGGCACATCTTGCTGCAGTAAAGGTTCCCATTGAATTATATAGGGCCACTTGTGGAGCAAGACAATATTCAAAACAAATATTAAATTAGAGTCTTAGACACCAAACTAAAGTTATTTCATCAGCAGTTCTACAGAACATGTACTTGATCTGAAGGATCAAAACCATCACATTTTTCTGTTAAATGCCAACAAGTCAATGCTAGGAATACTACCAAATTAAGAATGATACACACTTAAAAAGCAAACTCGTTTACGCTTGTTTAATTTATGTATTAAAACTTGGAACTGCTGCTTTTTAAAACTCTAATTGTATTCTCATTTTCTGTTTTCTAGATATTTCCCCATTAGGTTATTTTCTCCCCCACTTCTCCTCTGGCAATCGGAAAACAACTGAGTTGCTTTCAACATACCTGTATTTGATTATATATTTGGATCTCTTGGGTATCAGCCACCACGAAATGTTGCAATGTCCAGGTGACAAAGAATAATATAGCGTGTTAAATTCCAAAGCATCAACTCCTTTCATTAGGATTGTAAAAGGCCACCAAAAAAAAATATTTTTGTGGTTCATTAAAACATTATTTTTATAAAATCTGTATCTACAGACTAAAACAAAATTATTACCATTATTAATAAAACAAAATTATTTTAAAAATTATTTTTAAATTGAAAAACATTTCTTTGTCCATTGGAGCTGTTTCTAAAGAACAAATTTAAAGGGGAAATTAAAAAAAAAAAAAAAACAAAAGACCTAGAAGACTGAAATACACCATGCAGCCTTGGAAAAGGCCAGAATGAATACACAGAAACCATCTTCACTGATATATTATACTTATTTTCCAAATGTAGAAATTAATTGCCTGGCTGTATTTACCCCTGTTCCACCTGATCAAAATTGTCTAGTGAGTAAATTTGAAGCCTGAAACATTATAGGCATTCAAAGAGATTATGAAATATAGATATAAGAACCTGGAATTTACACTTAGATCAACAAAACTATGAAACTGCACTAAAAATAGTGCAACTGTGCTGATTTATGTTGTTCAAGGTATTGCCTTAATGTCCCCTATGCGATAATTGGATGTATGCAACTATTCAATTATTAATTTCTGTTCTATTTTACTTCCTTTCAAGAAAAATTTCAGCAATTAGAAGTCTTACTTGGAGGCAGTTTAAAGAGAAAGACAAGAATTTGCTCTTTCTAGCTTTAAAAACGCAAATTAGTCACCTTACCTCACCTGCCTGCAAAAAGCATCCCTCCATCCACACTTTTGCATTGACTGAATCACCTGAAACAGCCTACTGATCAGATTAGACACAAGTTAATTTCTAACTAAATTGCCTCATGACATATCACAAGCCATCACATGTCCCACTGAGTGGTGCCTCCATTATATGCAGTGACATTACTAAGCGATATGTCATGTTCACAAAGTGCCATCTCTTTAATTGCCTGTCACTACAAAACATTCGTGGTTTAAATAACAACAAACTCAAGCAACTTTCTTTTAATCAGGGAGTTTATATAGATCCATGTTGAGTATTAGAGAAAGGAGAACAGGTCAGAGGCTAGAAAGGAATGTTGCCAAACTGCTACGCCGCGCAGGGCAGAAATGGTCACACCATTATCTGTAATCAACTGTCTTTCAGCAAAGTTATAACAAATCTCGGCTTTCAGTAAAGCTGCTGGTAAAAAAGATTTGCTTGTGAAGGACCTTTGTGCTCTTCTAAGACCACCTCTGAGGTGGCTGCACCTCTCCAACTCTCAGTGAGAATGAGACGACCCAGGCAGAACAGTAGTATCTCAAGTTGAATTGCAGGGAGTTTTGGAGCAAGGTTAAACCCAGGTGGTTTTGTGACTTCTAGGATGCCTCAGGCAGTGTCTAGGGGAAGGAACAGTTGGTGAGGTAATGCCGGATTCCTCCTGGTTTGAATGAACACATGTCAGCATGTCTCCCTCTCTCTGGCCTCTGCCGTACTGAGTACATGCACTGCTCCTTTCTCATAGCTGTGGGCTCAGACGGGCTCCTGGGAAAACAGCACCGTTGAGTCTGTTTTACACACACGGTGTTTGGACGTGGTTTCTCATGTTTTCATTTGTGAAAGCAAACAAGTATTTGGCCTGAAACATTAGCTTAATCCCCAAATAGTTGGTAAAAGGAAAGTAAAGGTAAAAATTAGACTCAAGAGAATTTTCTGGTAAAACTTGCTAATACCCCCCGCCTCCCCACCATAACTACAGACTAAAGTGGTTAAGAGTGTTTTCATGGACTGTCACTGTGTCAAGGCTACTTGTTACATTGTGTCACAGTCTCATCTTTAATTTCATTTTGCATGTACATCATGAGAAATACCACTGTCTCTCCTTTCCTTTAACCTCAAATTTCTGCCTTGACCAAATGCCTCCTGTGAAGCAAAAGAGGTGAACACAGCTATCTGTGCAGAGATCAAAAGGCAGAGAAGCAGCTGTGTTCCTTCCTGCAGAGCCAATTTATAGAATCATCAGGAGAAGAAACGTGGGGGTGAGACACTAGTATCACAACATATTTGCATTAGACAACTACAAACAGCAACAAAAATCATCTCCCATCTACAAGAAAAGCAACCGGACATTTATATACTGCTACAGCTCATAGTCCTCAGAGCGTTTCAGCTTTGAAGACTGTGGTTCGAATTTGGCACAAGGCACCATCTAAAAGAATCTGATACTGTCAGCCTTATCTCTAGGGCCTGTTTATTTCACATGTTGAAGGCATCAAACAGCTTGCCACAATTGGCAACTGTAGCTAAAAAAAAGAGGACAAAGCATTACATTATGGTGGCATTGCAAACATCCGAGTACAAAATCTTCTCTGCAAGGGGCTGGCAGGGGAAGTGCAGGGGGTAGGCTGTTTGAAAAACAACAGCTGTACAGCCAATATGTCCCAGTCCTGTCTGTAGCCTCTCCAAAACTTTAGCCAAAATGAATTCAAAGTTAACTATGAAACAAATGCTTTCCCTTTTTCTTTCCATTTTACATTTTTGGTCTAAGTCTATTTTTCTAGTGTTTCTAGTGTTTTTCAGTTTCCTTATTTTTGTTCATCACTAGCACACCTCCTGGGAACATTTTATGGACTAGATTTTTAAGTACATTTAAAAATCTAACTGGTCATAGCAAAACAAATCCAAAGGCACTGACGCAGTTCTAGAAATTTCTAATAATCTAGGAAATTTTTGCCTGAGGAAAACAGAAAATATAGGAGCCTACACTGGACACATGTTCCACAGAACACATATAAGAAAAAATGCAATCTCTTTTCCTCGCCCCGGAGAATGAGATGGATTTTTCAGCCTTGCTCAGCTTGCTATTCCACTCAGTCTTACTGACTCTGAAGATACGACATTAAGTCAAAACAAGAGTTCTGGAAAACCCCAGCTGACTTGTCATTTAAACAGGAAGGATCTCTTGCCCATATATAAACTGAAGTCTCTGACTGAAAACTAAACAAGCCTTTTTTGTTGTTTTGTTTCTATTTTACAAGACTAGGGGTTTTGCATGGCCATTTACCTGACAGACTAACTCCTTGGGGATTTGACATAAGCCAGGTTCATTTTATACCAATGCTCAGCTTTAGTACTTCTGATAAGCTTCCATGACAATGGAGCAATTACAAGACTTGAAAATAAATAATGCTTTAGTCAATTAGACTTTAATTTAAAAAGGATTTATAGCAATTCAGTGATTGAAAGTAATTTGGATTTTCCCCCTTTCAGTAATTATTCTCACAAGAATTCCTTGTAGTTGAGCCAAAACATTTCATAGGTCAAGGAGGATAGATGAGATTTCTTGGATCATCAGATCCAGCTCCTTTTCTTTTGGAGTTAACAAAGCCCTGCTCACGTATTTTTCAACAAGCAGTCATAGGTGGAAAAGGTGTCAGGATACCTGATTTCACGATAAATGAAGGGGGAGGTATGAAAGAAAGAATAAGTTATCAGAAACATTTTGGGGAGTCTTTATAACCTTTTGTATCATTGTATACATATAACAACTAAAGGAAGGTTGTAATTAGATTAGGATATTTTTTAAATGATCCAAGCTTTGCCTGGTGGGACTTTTTTACTACCAATATAACTTGACGCTTTGCCCTAGCAGCTGAGTATTAGTACATCTATTTTTGATTGTGGTTTTTTTCAGCAGATGCTTATTACTCTATTTATAAGAGGAAAGACTAAATTCTGTCCTTTTTCAGCATCCAAAGAAGCCTGTTCAGTATATTGCATTCGCTATTTTCTATGCAATCAAATTAGATCATGAAAGATGTTCCAGGGAGTACAAAACTTTCAAGAGGTACAAAGGGTTACAAAGGAAAATAGTAAGTCACCATAAGAAAATCATTTGCATACTAGTGCTTTTTGGAGGTTTTTTTTAAATTATATCTCTGTACTAAACCAGGCTATAACATCATGACAATCTTGCAATACTTTGAGCTTAATATTCCCTTTAATGTAATTTCTTTTTCTTTTACAGGTTATAGAATTGACACCAAAACCTGCTATGTAAAGCTGGCGAGCCAGTATCAAAAGACTTAGGTTCTGATTCTGGTTTTGTCCGTGATTTACTGTTTTAAGATAGACAAATCACTTCAGTTTACAGGTCTGCCTGAAAATGTGTAGATATATAAATTCAATTTCAAGAAGTCTGGGGGCCTTGCTTCGCATTAATCTCAAACGATTGTACTAGGGAGTTGATAAAATCATTGTATGGTGGGTGTGATAATGGCTCAATAAGGGAATGTAACTCTCTTCATTTGTGTAACACCAGCAAACAGACATTTCTGTTTTATTCAGTGATAAAGTTTTTGTGAACACATCTCAGCCCTCCTGAGGAGTTCCAAACTGTTCCCCTTGACTGCCTGCTAGCCATTATTCATAGCATGTGATTTGTGATCTTATCCAACTGACATCTCTTTTTTCCTGCTATCCAAACAGATGCCTGAAACATCCTAAGCAGGAAAATAGAGAACAGTAAATAACAAATAGTGAGTAACAGATACAAGTGTTAGAGTATGACTGCCTTTGTTCAAATTCAAATTCATATGGAATTCACATGGCACTCAGATATTTTCCAAAGATAGTGCATCGCGTGAGCATTCATGCTTGGCAAGCAAGGCATTTCGTAAAGGTTGAATCCAACAGATTTCAGGGCATTCATCCCAAAGTTGTTAATATTGTTTATTGGTATTTATCTGCCTTTATGTTTGGAGAGTCTTGCATAAGAAGCTAGAAATATACACTAAGTGCAACACTATTTTTTCTCAGTATCTAAATCTTTTCTTCAGATAGAAAAGACAATCACATCTACGAAAACATTCAGTGAGGTGCTTTCTGGGTATTTGACATTCCTTTTTAATTTACACCTATCACAAAATACACATACACACGCTTAATCACTCCTGCGTGATCTGTAAACCAAAGAATTACAATAACTTCCCGTCTTTGGGTCACAAAATAGATAGAATTTTATAAACGTACACTGTAAAAACCATTCCCAGAATACAGATCCATAAAGGTGTGAGTCTGGACCCATTTTCTTCAGTTTTAACTAAACTTTAATTGGTAGCTGAGATCTTATAGATACTATGCTAGAGCTCTAAGCCAAAGTCAAGAAACTTTGCCAGCAAAAATACCCAGATTCTGATTTTATGCGCTCTATTCCCAGTCATTTTAATCTTTATTTCATTCATTTATTTTTGTAATAGGAAGAAAAAAATTCTCTAAAGTAATCTAGATGATAGAACACCATGCAAACAAGCCAAGCTAGTATCAAATCAGGATTTGAAGCTAGTTTTCCTTCACCACACACCTAAAGCAGCAGTATCATTTCTGGTTTCAGCCTTAGCTCATTGTAAGTCACTTTGAGCAACTTTTCTCTGTGACATATAAATCTAAGTACTAAACAACATAGCTAAGTGTTTGTTTACAAACCCAGTCCCTGGTTAGACATCCAGCTTCCATGACCTTCACTCACCTCCAAGAACTTTTTGAATCCAGGTGTTTATTATCTGTTTATCTTGTTCAGTTGCATGTGATCCTAAGTCAATTTGATAGAAAATGTTTTGACAGAGCAGTTTTGCATCCCCATCCTCTAACCTGCCAGAAAGAGCAGATTTCTGTTGCAACAGATCTGTAAATTAAAAATGCATAATGCATGAGCTATTTTAACTTCCTGTAATACAGATTATAACTTATTAAAATAAATTTTTTGTTAACTATTCTTTTTTGCTGTTTACTTACTTATGTATTGAGGTTTCTACTTTTCCATTTTGATAGGAGCATAAAACTTGTTAGATGAGAACAGAAGAAAGCCAGCTCTCTGATCTCTGGCAGGGACCAGTAAGACATGGTTCAGAGGCCGCAAAACATTGCAGAAGTGCAACAAACCTTTCTCCGTTACATCCCCTCCATCTCCTGTAACTGGTGCATTTATGTTTCCAGGCTTCCAGACTGTGAGTTGAAGAACCAGCACTTTAGTACTTTATTTAAGTAAATAAGTACTTAAAGTACTTATTTAAAGTACTTTAAATAGTATTTTAAATACTTTTGGAAATCTCACCTCTTATGACTGAATGTTGAAAATATCTCAAGAATTAAACTTTAAGGCCTCAGGGCCTTCAATTAGTCCCCAAATTATTTAAAATTTCCCATTGAAACACACATACTTTCTTGAACTGACACCTTTATGTAAAATTGGGGGAAATGGCTAGTAATATTAACGACTTTTAGAGAATACCTCCTATGAAGCAGTTTATTTTACATATTTGCACCATTTCACACAGATAATTCAGTAGCACTCAAGCCAGACAAATAAAGTAATCTATTTTGGTTTTGTAAATTGATTGTGTAGTAGATTCGGATGAATCATCCCTTATACTATAGCATGGAATTACTAAACACTGAAAATGTTCAAGTTACTAAATAATACACTCAAATATGTCTGTATTTTAATGCTGATGTGAATTTTATACTGACTTTGACCCCAGCATAATTCTTCATTTTTTTCATCTTCCTACAAGCTGTCTATGCAGAATGATTTATTGTGAAAGCAAACCATTTGAATGTAAGTTTATAACAGTATGCATGATTTCTATTCTGCAGCTGACAAAAAAATTATAAGAATTGAAGATATAAATTTAACATAGCTAACAATTCACAGCTAATTGACCACAAGTTAAGAAATTAAGTGCCATTTCAAAAACAGAAGAGTTATTGTTGAACATTTGTGTCTTTCTGTACTGGTGGTAACTATGAAACTCATTTTATTTTCACATGCTGCAAAGGGATTCCTGTGATAATGAGCTTGCATTCATGAATGACATTATTTCCACCTGGAAAATTAAATTACCAAAGAGCTCAATTACCTCAAGGTAAAAAACACTACAGCAGAAAAAAGCTGGGGAGGGGGAAGAATCCCCTAATACTGTGGGGTGGTTTGTCAATACTGCTCTGAAAACATACATGAACATATGATGTTTTTCAAAGCATCAAAGCAATTAAAAAGGAAAAAAAGAAAATTACTAGAAGTTGAAAATCATCCAACTGCCACTGAAAATCTTATCCATATTCTTCTGAGGGCATTACAAGGGTAAATGATATAACAGAAAGATTTTCAAAGACACAGAAGGAGAAATAAGTGCTCAACTCCCATTAAAAGTTTTTTACTGTCTCTAATAAATCCACTAGAAACAAATATAGAGCCTTAATTTATGATGAAATCAGAAACAAATGTTTTCCTCGTAGCATTATGAATTGTAGTGCTAAACCAAAGAAGAGAACAATTTAAATAACCCTATCACTCAGACAGCAGAAAAAAAGATCAGAGTTCTTTGCATTGAACAAGTGAGTGATGGTAATGAGAAAGGTATCAAAATGGTAGGATAGAGACGTTCACTGGGATAAACCTACCCATAAGGAAGGCACCCACAACATCACGATAACGACTTTTCAGTGGGTTTGTGACATACAACCATTTGACATCCTTCATGAAGAAATTCCCTAGAGCAGCACTGAGCACTTAGCAGTGCTGAATACTTTGTCTTTGATCCAGCAAAGCACAGAAAATACATGGAACAATGATTTTCAGTGCATTCTTAAAGATGAGAGAGTACTGTTTGATTTGCTAGACAGTGGACAATTGTGCCTGTGCAGATTCTACTGAAGATGGACTTCAAATACTAATATAATTTCTACCCAACTTTTCCGCCTGACAGCAAAGTGCCTTGAATATATGAGGGAATAACCAAAGTATTACAGGCATGTCCAAGAACTTTTAATTCAAGCTAAAAATAGTGTTTTGCTCTAGTTTATCTAAATGGCAACAACAGGATTTAAAATAAGCATTTTTAATCCCTTCCCCCCCATCCCACCACAAGTCTTGGGAAAGGCTACATTCCTGAAGTGTGAAGAGTTGAATACATGTTTAAGAAACATTAAGACCTTATGAGCTCTCCAGAATACAGAGAAGGATTTATACTGCAGTTTCATGCAAACATCTTGTTCACAGGAACATGCTCATATTGTATGTAGAAAGACATTTGACAGTGTGACCCAGGCTGGTGGTTCCATTGCAAGGCTGCAGACCACTGGTTGTGTGGGAGGATGGACACAATCCTAGCTTGAAGTGCCCTTCTGTGTCTATGATAATCAGATTACAGATAGCTCTAAACCACAAAGTCTGGGAGAGTTCACTGAGCTCTGCAATTCCAATAGGGGAAAAAAAAAGAACACCCAACACCCCCCCCCCAAACAGCAATAAAAATATGGATAAAAATTTGAAATATCTTCATATTTCACTACTTTTTTAACTTCAGAGATGCAGTAAAACCTGTTCCCAGCTAACTGATAGTTCTAGGGTGATTTAATATCCTCAGATAAAAGTAGCCATATAAAAAGTGACAATAGATTGGTATTTGTTATTTCCTGGCATACACACAACTTGTTCCCATTTATGTAGTGACAGAAGAAATCTCAGCACCATTTATAGGTGGGGAAGAAAGGAGTAATTTCCTAAGTGCCATGTATACAAGGATGCGTTAAACTAAACAGATTGCAGCAGTTAAGATAGGGAGAGAGCAGAAGTGTTTGAACAGCACTGAGTAACTCTTTATAGGAAAACAGTGCCTTGCATTTTCTCTGTGTCAGAGATGGCTCAGGTCTCCTCAGTATGATATACAAAAACTTGAGTTAGATGCTCCAAACTTGAAGGATCAGTCATTCCAGCCACGGGAAGAGAATGGAAAGGAAAAATGATGGTAAGGTGCAGTAGCTGGAGCTAGATTTGAGGACTTCAGCTTGCTGTCCTTCTTCTATTGCTGTGAGAGCAAGGCGATGGAGGGGGTAGTACCACTGTCAGAGGCAGCCACAGCCTCCTTACAGTCCACTGGGATCTCAGTAGCTGGCACTTGGGCTGCCGGCTTGTTCGACTCAGACACAGCTCCTCACAGCTTGTCCTGGGTAGCTGACTAGTTTGTGCTTAAGGTCTGTCTTGCTGCATCTTGTTGCACTTAACTGAATTTCAATAAGCTTAAATCTGTCTAACACTGTCCCACTGCCACTGGAGTCAATGTTAACATTTCTTCTGCCTTAACGGTGCAGGATTATGTGGTGGAGGATAAGGAAGGACGTACTTACTCCCATGACAGTGTGTGGCTGTTTCTTCATTCAGTAGAGGTTAGATAAATCTTTTATCACCATGTACTCAAATGAAATCACAGGCAATGCATTCAGTGGAGTGGAACCACATGGGCAGCAGAAATAATTACAAGGCAGTGGGATCACTGATGACCTGATTGTTCTTCTCCTTTGCCAGTGAAAATCAAAGCTGAATGGGCACTACAATATCATCAAGCAAATGAGCCCACAGCTATTGCTGGGCAGAGTGTTTACTACCTGAGTTTCTGCCTTGTCATTCTAAGGATTTCAAATCGACTATCTGCCTTTTTCACAAGACCATCTGCAATGCTGAACCTTTAACTTAGATGAGCAGGCATCTCATTAATCTTATTTTCCATTAAAGAAAATGAGATCATAAACAAGAATAAGGATGTCCTGGTTTTGCTGGGATAGAATCATAGGCCTGCCATGACTGCAGGCCATTAGCAGTTTGGAGCCAGCCAGGGCAGTTGACCCAAGTTGGCTTGTAGGTGTATCCAATCCATAAATGTCACATTCAGTATAAAGGGGAAAGTTGGCCAGGGAGAGAGGGGGGCCTCCTGCTTGGTTTCCTGCTCAGGCTCCTTCCGATCCTGCTTTATTAGCAGCTTTGAGTCAGCCAGGGCGGCCGACCTGGGCTGGCTCACAGGTATATCCTATACCAGAAACATCACACTCATTATAAAGGGGAAGTTTGCTGAGGAGAGGTGGGCTTCCTGCTCTTGCTTAGGCTTCTCTTGTGACTCCTCCTCTTCCTGCTCTCAAGGGCTGCTTTCCCATTTGTTGTGATCACTACATTTGCTGGCCTGAGTATAACTTTGTATACTTTATAAAGATGTTTGGTATTAGCTTGGGTATTTCATTAAATCTGTTTTTATTTCAGCCTGTGGGTCTCCTCTCCTTTTCCCAATGTCCCTTCTTTGCTGGGGAGGGCTCATCAGGTGATAAAGCAACTGCTATAGTTTAGCCCCAGATACAG
>NW_010413869.1:0-3307 GCF_000710305.1 Buceros rhinoceros silvestris
AAGCCATATACTCCCTAAACCATCACGTTGTCCAAGTAATTTATTTGCAACCACATAATGCAGTGAAAGGGCACAGCGGCACCACGAGGCGGGGAAAGGGGTCGCGAGGGGTTTTTTCGCGGCAGGTTTTCGCAGCGGGATACAGACGGCGGTGGGGTTGTTGGTTTAGGAGTATTTTGGACATGTGAGGCCAAGGAAGAACTGTGCCTGCCCACACCTCGACTGCAAGCGCCACGATGAGGTTTCCAGGTTGCTTTGGGGGGGAGGGGGGGAGCATCTGTCCTTAGGGCGGTTTGAAGGCAGCCAGCCGGGGGCTGACCAAACACTTTGCAGAGAGGGAACCGCAGTTTGGGCCGTGTCTTTTCGCTGTGACAGGTGACCCGGGGTGGCCAAGCTGAGCTGCTGTGGAAGAGCCTGAAGGAGAGAGCCCAGCGCTGTTGTGGAAGAGCCTGAAGGAGAGAGCCCAGCCTGCTGCCGAGGATCAGGTGCCTTTGAAGGTCTCAGGTGGGACACCCAAGGGTTGCTCGTCGCCTGCAAAAACTCGGGGCCTCTCTGCAACTTCCGAACTCAATGTAACTAACTCGCCACAGATGTGTTTTCGTTGGTTTTGTTGGTTTTTTTTTCTAAATTTTATTGTATTATTGCAATAAATCTTTTAACAGTAATTTTGTTTTAAAGTTGTATATTTGTACTTGTTAAGTCTGTGTGGTTTGGTTTTAGCCGTGGGGGGGAAGTACACGAGAATTTCCAGCCTTTATCACGGGGAGCAGACCTGTTCCCGTGCAATCACACACCAGTAGAGTAAGCGATACCAGCTCTAAAAAAATAAACAGAATAACCACGTCACACACACGTGTTCCTCTGTGCACATGTAAACGGTGAAATCTCCCGTGTAGGCTCTGAACTGCCCTGCTGGGGAGTATTGCTGAGCCCGAGGGACTTCTGCGGGCTCAGGAAGATGCTCTGTGCAAGGCTGTTCCAGAAGGATGAGGGTGTCTTTGGAAGGAGGTGACAAAGTGAACCACTGGGGACAGGAAAGGGCCACGCTGGTCAGCAAGAAGCAGGCTCTGCCTGCGGGACCTGGTGGCCTGGCTGATGCTGGAGGAGAAATAACCCAGCCCACTTCATTTTGGGGAGCAGCTCCCCGATGGGGAGGACTGTTGCCCTGTGACTCCTGGCTGCTGTGCTCGCAGGAGCAGCTCCTGCACATGGTGCTGGGGCAGTTCGCTGCCGCGCTCGCAGCATCGTCAGTCCTGGCTCTGCAGGAAGGCAGCCCAAGCGCAGAGCCAAGAAGCTCCCAGCACTGTACTCTCCTGCAGCTGGGAGCCAAGACCAATGGGAATGTTAGTGCAATTTTTTCACCCGTGTACCTGGAAATTCAGTCCAGACACTCCAGCTGCTCCCAGGCAGCAAAAGCACCCAGCACAGGCTTCGGTTCTTCTGTAAATTTGTAAATCCAACAAGGATTTTTTTTTTTTTTCATCAGCCCTTGGGTTCTCCTTGAACTGGTCCTTAAGGAAAGAGAAATCTGCACTTTACAGGAAAAAAAACACACCAAACCTCGCAGGCAGCTCAGCCCAGCTACACCCAGAACCACCCCGCTTGTCCCGTACACGATTTTTAACGAATGGCAGCGGGGATGGTTCCAGCACATCCGTCATGAGTGATGGATAAACCAGCCCGCACTCCTCAGCCAGCTCGGGGGGAGGGTGGGGATGGGGTAGGGAGCAAATCCTCCCCTGCAGCTCACTGCTCCAAGGAACAAAACAGCCCAGCACCATTTTATTCACATTTTTTTCCCCTTGTTCGAGGAAGGTGACCGCAATCTCACACCGTGTTCCAAGCAAAGTGACCTCACCGGCCCCTTATCTGGTTACAAAATATTTTCCTCTGTCGCTTCTATTTCAGCCTCGCCGGGACTTTCCTCACTGCTCTCAGCCTGGCGCGGGTTATCTCCAGTTTTCCAGAGTCTTGGGTGCGGGGCAGGAAAGCAGCTTCTTCCCCCTCTTCCTTAATTGAAATTAAGCTGCAGGCCTTTGATGCTGCTGCCTCTGGCAAGACGACTCCTGCCAGAAAGTTGTTTTGCTGCTGCGCTGGGAGCGGATTGAAGCTGGGGTGAAGCCTGCACCCCGTTAGAGGATGAAGTCACGAATTAACGAGGATCCTGCTTTTCCTCTCCTCCCTCACAGCTGATTACAAGGCAGCCGCGCCCTTCTTCCAGCTTTCTCATTTCACTCCTCCTGGTTGCCACCATGTCTGCCACCCTGCAGAGAGCTCAGCAGCACCGGGGAGGGGGGCAGGTAAAAAAACACAAGGGGGAAAAAATCTACCATGAACATCCTGAGCTTACCTAACCTTTTTAGGCTGCAAGGGCTGAGTTTTCTTCCTCTCGCTGGTAACCGAGAACAAAAGCATGTGCCTTCATGCTCTACACCATCGAGAGTCACTCGCACTGTGGTTTCAGGCACACGCAGGCAAAGCAGAGGGAGGAGGGTGCTTCAGCCTGGCTTTCCATGCCCATCCCTACCTGGCAGATCTTGCATCGAGGGCTTGAGAACAGGAGGAGCCGGGGGCGTGGCCACCCCATCCAGCCGCTGCTCCCGCAGAGCCCTGTCCCTGTCCCAGGAGCACCCCTGGGGCTTGCGGGGCAGAGGAGAGCCCATGGTGAGCCCCAGGGAAAGGTGGCACCGCTCAGAGACGGTGGCTGCTCCAGCTCTGGCGAGTGCTCAGAGCTCAGCATCATCCTGGGAAGGCGCAGAGAAACGGCAGCAGCAGTGGCCACCCCATCCAGCCGCTGCTCCCGCAGAGCCCTGTCCCTGTCCCAGGAGCACCCCTGGGGCTTGCGGGGCAGAGGAGAGCCCATGGTGAGCCCCAGGGAAAGGTGGCACCGCTCAGAGACGGTGGCTGCTCCAGCTCTGGCGAGTGCTCAGAGCTCAGCATCATCCTGGGAAGGCGCAGAGAAACGGCAGCAGCACAAAGCGGGGCGAGAGCAAGGGCTCAGACAAGGCGAAGGCACAACCACCGCTCCCTGCTGGGCTCCCTGCCAAGGGGCTGCTGCTCCCCTCTGCTCCCGGAAACCGAACGTGGCTGCTGGGTCCTCCAGGGGCAGTCCCCGACTCCCAAGCTGGGCACTGCTCTGGAACGCAGCACCGTGGGAGCGGAGCGTGCTCCAGGACCTACTCACTCAGCTCCCAGTCGGAGTCTGAGGAATCTCCCTTCCCCTGCACGTGGGACACAGCAGTTCACAACCCCCCTCCGACAGCACCGCCTGGCACCTCCCAGACAAGATGCCAGCGGCTGGGGGACA
>NW_010413869.1:3449-5563 GCF_000710305.1 Buceros rhinoceros silvestris
GAGCGGCTGGGGCACAGCCGAGGGTTTCCCCTCACAGGGGAAAAATTCCACGTACAGCAGACATCAAAGCGCCCAGGCACCTCCGCTTCCCTCCTGCTGCACCCACGCTCCGTCCTCCAGCATCCCGGCCGCCAGCGAGGGGCCGACGCAGCAGCCAGGCCCTGCTCCAGCTGCTTCACGCACCAAGCACCAGCCTTCCGGACAACGGGAGCCTCCGTCCAGCCGCTGCTGAGGGGAGGGAAAGGAAAAGCTGGAATTTGCGGGTGTTACAGCAGGGACTTCTCCGAGTGATACAGGTTTGGGGGTTTTATTTGTTTCTCTTTCCGCAGGACTGGTTTTCTACAGGAACTACAGCACAGCACCGCGTTTCTGCCACCACTTTACAGCATTTTTATTTTGGGGCAACAGTTTTACAAGAGACAGTCTGGTAAGGCAGATCTAGAATGCACATTTTATTTCAGTAAAAAACCCCAAACCAGACAACGGGGACCTCTTTGTATTCTGACTATACAATAATATTCTCTTTTTTTTTTTTATCCACTGCCACGCTACTATAATGGATCTGTCCTAGGCTAATTTTAAGGTTGTCCAGTTTAAGTCGTCTGAAGATTCTTTTGACAAGTTGACCTTTACCTGTTTAGAGTTTCCTCTCAGAAACATTCATATATTATACAGGATATACATATCTGGGAACGAGACACTTAAAAACACACACGCACAACTATAGCCGCAACACGATCGTAGCTGCATTGTAGTGAGCACGTTGTTCAGCCAGCTGGAGACTCTCTATGTACAATTAGGTTTTTATCGTGTTATTTACAGAGATGGACTAAAAGCTTTCTTTCATCTCAAAGGTAAAGGCTCTTGTGTTTAAGAATGTGCAGTTTCGTAGCCCTGTGAAAAAAAAAAAAATAACCACAACAACTATATACACTGTAAACAGCACAAGGCATGAGAATCTCCTCCTACCCCAAACAACCTCGCAGGAAAGTGTATGTGCGCTAGTACTCCTCCTCCGCCTCGGCTCCCGCTCCTCGCGTCTTCTTGTGGATGGCGCGGTTAAAGCTGTGGCAGGCCGGCACCCAGTGATTGTCATGGAGACCCAACTTACAGCCCGGGATGCCCTTCTGCGACCGGTGGCAGCACATCCAGTAGCCCGGCCCGTAGGGTAAAGCTTGGCAGTAGGGTTTGGGGTGCCACCGGCACAGCGAGACGTCCCCTTTCACGTACTTCTTCTTGCACTGCTTGCAAGGGTCTTCTCGGTAGCGGGGATCGCGGACCCAGCGCGAGTCCGCTGGCCGGATGTTGTAGTACTCGATGATGAATTTGAAGTAGTAGCAAGTGCATTTCAGGGCAACCAGACTCCTAGTGGGAAGCAATCCAAAGATCTTCACGATGATGTGGTGAGGCAAGAAGGCCATGTACTGCTGGGGCTCCAAAAGCTGCTGGATTTTAAACCTGGTCTCCAGAAAGTCATGCGAAACCTGCTTTTTTAAGCAGGAAGCATCGAGTACTTGCAAAGCCCCTTCTGTCGGAAGGACAGCGAGGGCGGATGGCTCCGTGGGGACCCCGTTTCTGACGCAGGAGCTATCAGGCGCCAAAGCATCCTCATCCTCGTTTTGGGCCACTTCTCCTGACTCTTCCTGGGGGCTTTCCCGTAGTGGCTGTTGCTTGTGAGCAGCAGGCTGGTCAGCCTGGAGAAAAAACAGCTTCCCTGGGAGCGGGTCCTCACTAGAGCTGGAGAGCTTCTCCTTCCTGCATCCTTTCTCGGTCTTGGTGACGGATATACTGATGCATAAGGGCTCCTTCCTAGCAGGATGGGGACTCTGCTTTGGGAAAGTCACAGGCTCTGGAGACACACAATCAACTGTCACATTCTTGCTCTGCAAGGAACCCAGTGGCAACCTGGCAGCAGCCGGACACGCAGACGGCAGAGGTCGGGAAGGCTCAATTCGCGTCTCGGAGTCGCTCCTGCCAGCGGTTATTGCCAACACCGCATGAGCAAGTCCCGCATTCACGTTCCCCATCCGTGTCTCCAGCCCAGAAGGAAACGGCTGCTGAGCAGAGGCAGCGCCATCCCACAATTCCGTGTCACCCAGAGGGCCACAACGTCC
>NW_010413869.1:5740-8732 GCF_000710305.1 Buceros rhinoceros silvestris
CCTCCCCCTGTGCTTGCGTGCCGTTGGCCGCCAGCCCCCTCCCGACGTTCCTGCGGAAGCTGTTGTTCCGCGAGAGGCCCCCGGCCTCCCGCTCGCTCTGGCGCTTCAGGCACTCCGACTCCAGCTTGGCCACCATGTCCAACACGCGCACGGGCTCGCTCTGCTGCTGCTCGCCGGTGCCGCAAGGTCCCCTCTCCGCGGGCACTTCGCACGGGCCAGCGGAGGAGAAAGGGTCGGCGCTGGGAAGCGCAGCTTTAGGCTGAGCGCTCGGCCTGGCGGTAGAAGCGGGTGTGCAGGTTTTGGTGCAGTCCACCAGTAAAGCACTCGCTCGTTGCTCCAGAAAGGCGACCATCTCTATCACCGAGAGGGAGCGGCCCGGGAACACGGCCTCGCCGCTGTCGGTGGCGTAATGCACCGAGCAGTGCTCGATGCCGCAGGCGAAAGGCTCCGGCTGGGAGCACCGGGCGTTCGCCTCCCGCATTCTTTCCAGCTGGATTTTGGCTTTTTTAAGATCCACTGATTTTTTCCTGCGTTTCGCTGTTCTTCCGTCGATATCCCACGTGCTTTTGATCTTCATGGAGCCGGGGCGGTTGTTGCTGCTGCACTGCTGGGCTGCGAAGAACGCGATCTTCTCCTTGGTGTTGCCAGGTTTCACCACAGCCCAGACGTCCAGAGGCCCTTCCCCTTCTTCTCCTTGGTGGATCGTCGCAGACAGGGCGCTCTTCTTCTCCCTTGCGCTCGGACCATCCGCTGGACCTTTCCCATTCATATTGCACATAGTATTTGGATAAATAATCCCCAGAAGCTTTTGAGATGGAGTCACGAGGGAGGGTTTGGGGAACACGCTCAGTTTGGTGCAGTTGTTGGTGTATTTTTCTTCCTGTGCTGATCTCTGGTGGCTCATAGGTGGGCCTCGCAGGGGATCCTGGCTTAGTTCTGGAGATCGCTCTTTCTTCTGTAACTTGAGATATGGCTTTAAGTGCATACCAGAAACCCTAGGGAAAAAAGAAAAAAAAAAACAGAAAGAGAAGACATTATAGCTGCAAAATACACATGCCTGGAACTAGAGAGGGTGTCCCAGAAGGCACCAGCACACCTCCTACTCTGCATCAAGCAGCTCACATCTCAAAAGGAACCACACTGAGAAAGGAAAAGCAGAACCAGGCTGAACCATCTGCCCTCGGAGACCCTCTTGCAACAGGATTACAGTCCTAAGGAGAGCAGAGATCTTCCCCTTGGAGAAATCCATTTTCAGGGAGTTGCAGGGAGAAATCCCTACGCTTGAGTTCCAGCCGCTGTGCAAACAGGGCTAGAGGTTCATTCCAGAGCTAGCGACGTCCCTCTACCCCCCTGTTTCTTCACCCAGTTGAAAGGCACACATGCGTCCGAGGGTTTATCTTGACCTCAGTTACCAGATAACAGATAGATATTCTTTCCAGTAGATAAAGTACAGTTAAAGCTGAAAAGGACAATTAGCAAGTGTAATCGCATTCATCGCAGATCCCAGCAGATATCTCGCCTCCTAATATCACCCAGAATAGGACAAAACAGCCTCGAGTTGTGCCAGGGGAGGTTTAAGACCTGAGGAACCATTTCTGTCCCGGCCTGGCCCAGGCTGCCCAGGGCAGTGGTGGAGTCCCCATCCCTGGAGGGGTTTCCCAGCCGTGTGGAGGTGCTGCTGCGGGACAGGGGGCAGTGGGGACCAGTGCTGGGGAACGGGGGGACTCCATGGGCTTAAAGGTCTCTTCCAACAAACAATTCTTTGACACCCTGACAATGAAACTAATCCCTCAGTTGACCAATAATGGCAAATTTAGGTACTTTCCCATAAGGGTCCTTATGCTATATGTCAGATGCCGCCCGAAACGTGACAGCAGCATCACATGCAGCCAAGAAAACCACCTTCCATATGTGTTTTTACGGTTAAGCATTTCAGAGCTGTGAAGCAGACACTTCGATGCTGCTGACATGACAGTCCCAGGCGCTCAACTCCCCCGTTTCTGTAACACCTTCACCATAACCTGTCAGTGCCCACCTCGAAACCGCAGAGCCCGGGGCACTGCCACACAGGACGCAGTTACCAGGAGACTTCAGGCTCTTCTCCCCGCAGCATCACATAAGCATTTTGCAGCACTAACTATAGATTGTGTTTCCATAGTAATCGTTGAGTTGTTACATTAAAAAGCCTCTTTTGGAAACAGGGATAATCCGCGTTTGCTCGTTTCAAGAGCAGCAGGTTCAACGCCACGTTTATCACGAGCTGACACGGACACCGAATGCTTCCCTTGAGAGCCACCACCAAAACAGTTACTTTGGTATTGCATTTTGAGCCTAAAACTGGCTTTTAATTACCAAACTCAGGCCATGACATCTCTAAAGTCAGATGGATTCACGGCCAAACTCCTTTGCAGTTCACACACACGATGGGTTTGTACCAGCCAGACGCAGCCAGAGTCCAGCCAGGCTCTCCTCTGCCACGCCACAGCGCGGTCACAGCACACACCACCTACCTCGTGGATGCCACCCAGGGAACCCGTGGGGTCGGCACGGGACCATCCAGGCAGCCCTGCCCCACTCCTCCAGCTGCGAACACAACGCACACGAGTACGAGGGCAATGATGCAGTCTGTCCTGTCCAAGCAGAGGAACCTGCCACGCTGCTTAACCATTGCTTACCCGGAGGGTTTTGGTTTCTCCACCTGGTCCTAGTGATAAGTAGTGAGGAGACGGGCAACAAGTGCAGACAGAGAGGTGCTGGGGAGGAACAGCACAAGTTCATCGTTCCATGAGTGTGCCGCAAACCCAGGGGACACCTTGGACAGGAGGCAGGCACTGGGAAGGAGCAAACTGCATCCTGGGCTGCATTAAGAGAAACATGGCCAGCAGCTGGAGGGAGGGGATGCTGCCCCTCTGCCCCGCTCTGCTCTGGGGAGACCCCCCTGCAGCGCTGGGGCCAGCTCGGGGCTCCTCAGCCCCGCAGAGACACGGAGCTG
>NW_010413869.1:9087-16818 GCF_000710305.1 Buceros rhinoceros silvestris
TTGCAGGTCAGGTTGGCCCTTGGGGCTCTGAGCCCCCTGCTCTGGGTGCAAGTGTCCCCACCAATGGCAGGAGGTTGGAGCTTGGTGATCTTTAAGGTCCCTTCCAAATCAAACTATTCTGTGATTCCATGTTCTCTCTCCTCCTGATTTTACAGGAGATCAACACCTCGCTCCTGCAACCAGACAGTGCTAAACCCACGTGCACTTCACCTACGGAGCGTGGGGTAAGAGAGCTCCCACTAGTGCAGATGCACCTAAGCTGGTCCCTGGGTTAATTCTCTCCCCACGCCTGCCACGTGCTAATTCCAGCTCTCCCTGGAACTGGGTCACCGCCCAATTTAGTTTCCTCTGCAAAATGTAACTGAGCTATTTTGTTTGCTTTCTCAGGCAGATGCTAAAAAGTAAAATTATCTCATAAAAAACAGAACTTCAGGGCGCTGAAATAGATGTTCAAAGAAAGAATGGGAAATCAAGGCTGCTGCAGTTTGCTTCGGCCTCATTTTCCACAGTGTCTGTGACACCTTGGTGGCACTTTATAGCTAAGCAGGGTCAGGCCACCAGTGTGCTGGGGCCAGAGCCCAGCCCAGAAGAGCAGCAGGTGAACCCCTGCAGGAAGCTGCTGCAGAGACCCGTGCCTGCAGCCCTCCCTTCCCCATCCAGAAGGGCATTTTGGAGCTTTCAGACTAGGGAGAGAAAAGCTCTGACAGCTGCCCTAGGGAGAAGAGGTGAATGCAATTAAATACAGGACTCCATGTGTCGAAACCTCTTGAGCGAGGAGCGGAAGCTCAGATTTCATTGAGGACTTTCCACGCCAGGGTGTTTGAAAGATGAGCTGAATGTGTTTCTAAAAGCCTTTCTTCAAGCAGTTTTCAGGAATCCAGCAGGACAATCGATTCAACACCCTTCATTAAGAGAAGCTGCAGACAACGGTGAGACCAGGGATTACACGAATGAAAACAGGACCAGACTGGTTACCCCGACGCGCTCAGAGGACATGTTTAGCCAGCAAAGTTGGTTCAGCTGCTCCCAGCTATTCCTGCTCTATGGAGACAGACAAAGGGCAGAGTTATGCCTCACCTATTACGGATTTCTCGTTGAAGGTTCCATTTCCTCCAGTGTTTCAGTTAGTCTCTGGCTCAGCCAACAACACCATTTAAGGTTGAAAAGTTATAATTTACATAATAAAATTATGCCTTAGTCAGAAGTTTTACTGCCAGAGTAATTGCCTCATTTGAATTCAGCATTCAGTTCACTGCGCCGTTTTAATGGATCCAGATTGAAAGAAAACCGTCGTTTAATAACTTCAGGCAACTATAAAGAGTTCTGCCAACTCAACCTGACCGGCTGAATCCCAGGGCCACCTGCCTCCTGGTCTGCAGGGACAAAACTTCCCTTTTAACAGGGATGTTAGGAATGGAAGTGTCCTGAAAGAGTCACTTGGAAGAGCCCCCACCGCCCACACACTTTGCTGTGAACGTTAACGAACTTTCAGGCCAACAGCTTCTTCCCTGCATGTCAGCGGCACGTTTCATTTCTAGCTCCTAGAATTAGAACAAGGCTTCACAGCAGAAATGGCTTTGAAGATGAACCAGAGCCCAGTCCCCACCCACAGACTTATTTCTGGGACGCTTCAGTGCTGGCAAGCAGAGAACTGTGGCAGCTGCAGGTAAGTTTTTAAATATTTAAAACCACCAAAAATAGTTGTTAGAAGGTGAAGTCATCGACAATGCCCTGTGATACTTAATTCCAGAATAATTCTGCTTGCCCTCCTCCACCCTTTAAGTTATTGAGCTCTCTAATTTTATCTTTAGAGACAACTCCGCAGAAGTTCACAGAAGAGGCACAAAAGCTTTTCAATCCCCAACATGCGGTTCTGAATTGCTGATAAGAGGTAATTTTGCCAGGAATGATCAGCGCTGAAACGACCGGCAGCGCTGCCTTTATGCTGTTATTCCATCCTTAAGCTGGTGAAATAAAAGGGCTGGGTTTTCTATTTCTAATCAGCCATGTCTGAAAAACAGGATCTTTGCGCTTCTGGAATGACACTGCTGTTTTTACAAGTCGTAACTACAGCTTGTTTCCACTCTGGTTTTATCAAGCCAGTGACTACATGGGATTGATATAGAAATATATTCCTTTGTACGTGCACAGACACGCACACACCCCTCCCCTCCCTCCTGAAGGGAAGGCCCGTAAGCTACTGTGTCGAGCTAGCCAGAATCCTTCTGCTCCCTGCTGTATTTATATATCGTCTCAATCACAGCAGCCTAAAAATTAAAATATATTTACTTTAGTGGAAGCGCCAGAGTTGGAGGAAAAACTGGTACAAAAGGCTCAGTTTTCACAACCACTTTCTAAGATCCACCAAGAGCCAAGATGCCCTTCGCTGCACCTGGGTCAGGGACTCTCACGATGCCCTGTGAAGCCAAAAGACTTCCTCTGGCCAACAAGAACAACATCAAGAAGGTGTAATGTGCTCAGACAGCATGTTCACACTGCAGGTTTTCTGGGCAGAGTACTGGAAGGTTTTATGAAAGTGAAAATTTCAATCGAAACCCCAAAGTTTCCTGTGGATTTCTTTCTGTAAACACCAACTCCAGTCGACAAGAGTTCCTAGTGCTGCTGACTGCACTCGTAGTGCCAACTAGAACTCTGAAAAAACCTCCAGGACATACTAACACAAGGCAGAAGCCAAAAAAAAAAAAACCCAATAAACCAACAACAATAAAAACCCACACCAAGCATAACCTCTGGCAAGGCATTTCTCTTCCCTGGCATCCCAGTTCTCTGTCCGTAGAGCTCAGCTCCTCTCTGACAATTACGGAGGACTGAACGCAAGTTGAACTATGGTCAACCACCTGTTATTTCTGGAAGGACTTGGCGGGTCCTTTGGGCTCAATCTCCAGTACCATTTCCATCCCCGCTGCACTGCCGGGGCAAGGCGAAGCAGAGAGAGAGCTGCTTCAAAGGCATTCCACGGATTCTGCCGGGGCGGGAAAGTCCCAGCTGAGCAGCTGGGATGGAAGACGCTCTGCTACGCACTGGAGCTCGTTCTGGCGTGTGGCAAGTGTCCAAACTTGGAGAAAGGTGGGTTGGGAAGCACGATGCTGCAGACCAGGGGCGGGTTTGATGTCAGCAGCTGCAGAGGCGTCCGGGATTCTAGAAAACCCACTCCCCAGCAGCAGCAATTTCATATGAAAGCAACTGCTCCTGACCCACTTCCCAAGGCCTATGAAACCACCTCTTGCCTCAGAGCGAGGACGATCGCGGGCTGCGAAGGTAGACAGATGGTACCTGCCTGCTGAAGCAGTGCTCTCCCCTCGAGCGGCCAGCCTGGGGGGAAGCGGAGCCAGCGGAACACACGGGGCAGAGCTGGCCCAGCGGAGCTGAGGAATTAAACGCAGAGCAGGCACCTAACTCTTCACGTTGGATCCCCCACTGCTTGTTCGCCCACATCAGGCGCTCAAATAACCTGACTGTGGGGGAGACAACACCCAGAATAGCTGCACCCAGGAGCAGCTATAAAACCCGTCTTGCATAAACCTCAGCATCTTCACCGAGCAGAAGTCTGAGGTGACAGATTGCACACCCAGGCCTGTGGCACAGACCACTCCAGTCTGAGGGTTCCCACCCATTAACGAGCTCAGGAGACGTTTTAAAGGAAACACACGCACACAACGCCCTTCAGCATGAAGCACAGTCGCCTCAGCTCCTTTCTGCACTCTACCCAGGAAGAAGTGTTGCTGCTTTGCCAGTCTTTTGTGTGAAAGCACTTACCATGAAGGGAGTGACGTAGAAGCAGTTCTTTGCGGAGCCTGAGGAAGCTCCAACCCACACTCCCTGCTTCTCAACCACTCGACCGATGAAACAGGGATGACATAAAGCAGAAGGAAACAAAATACATGGAAAGATCTGGTATTCAAGGTTATAAGCTGCGCCAGAACCACGTAGCTCAGAGATGATGGGATAGCACACAAGCCTGTGGTGGAACAGGCTAAAATGAGAAGAAATCACAGAAGGGCAGTAAGGAAAAAAAAAAAAAAGGGGGTGTTTTTATAGGGCTTCTGCTGAAAGCTGCCCAGAACAGCACAGACAAGTGACATGTTTTCTTCTGGAAATGTTTTCTCATTCTTGATTTAAGATTTGTTTCCTAATTTATTGCCTACAAGAGGACCAAGATCTTTCTTAGTATCATGGCATAACAAATTTCTTCAGTTAATGAACCAACACAAAGTGATGCTGTTTAGTCTTCATTTCTGTGCATACATAATGAGAACACAAGAAAGGTTACAGAAATTAACCTTGGAGCGCACGATCATTAAGAGACTCGTGGTTTGAAAGAAAAGAGAAGCAAAAGCAGAGCTGAGGGCAAGTCATCAGGTTGTTCTTTTGAAACTCAAGACCGAAAGGAAGTGGTTCATGAAGTCAGCCACTCCGCAGCGCAGATGATTTCACTGCGGACAGCGCAAGCAGCAGGCATTCACCTGGAGTCAGAAGGTGTTTTCAGTATTAAGAACACAACCGGAACAGGAGAAACTCCAGCTGAACACGTCCCTTCTTCAGGAAGGGCAGAAGAAGCAGACACAGGTTTCAAGTCACCAGGTCACATCGCTTTCAAACTTGTATCTTAGAGATCAAAAAGTCTGGGAACAAATGTGAGAACTGGAGCAGGTTAAGTCACTGCAGAGATTTAGAAACAAAGGAACAGTAAAAAGTTCTTTGGCTTCTGAGAAAGGACAGGGAGAGAAACAAAGCTGCCAGCGAGGTCAGGGCAGAGATTAAGATTACTCAAGGTGCAGCACAAAACATTACACTTGGCTTTGTATCATTTTTAAAGAGGGGCGGCAAGAGTGATCACAGGGCAAAAGCCCAGGTGTTAATTTGAACAAGAACACTGGCAGGGGGGATTAAAAAGCTTCAGGAAAATTGTGAGGAGTGGCTCATCTCAGTTTTAGAATCCAAAACAGACTCATAAAACTGCAGGCCAAGAAGTAGGATTTATAAACCTCTTAAAAGGCAACAAGATGAGTTAATAAAACATGTGGCACAGTGGAGGTGATACTGCAGGCGAGACAGAAGGGAGAGACACTGCAGCCTCTCCACGTCTGGTAGTCTGACTCCAACATAAAGGTGCTTTCCAAGCAAAGAGGATTAAGGTGGCACAGGAAAAAAGGGGGAAGAGAGAATAGTTCGATAGGCCAGACTCCCCTGAAGGTTCTCCAAAAAGTGATCTTTATAGACAGATGAATTACACCTTATTCCCAGGGACTTCAGGAGACACAGGGAGATTCACTGGTGAAGACAGATTGGCAGAGGAACGGGACCCCAGACCGAGGAGCTGGCTTAGCCAGCAGACAACCCCAAGAGGTGCTGGGTAAGAAAATACCAGCCTAGAAACCAAAGACATGCCTCAAGAGTCAGCCTTGGGAACATCTGCTTTTGTTAGGGGTGACCTTGGCACAAACCTTGCAGGTGCACCCTCAGGAATGGAAGGCATGACCAGCACAGCAGAGGCACAAAGGACCGAGAAAGGGAGGAGAGTTTTGAAATATGGAGGCGAGTGGAGCTGACTCCGCGATACAGCCAAGGCAGCAGTGACCAGCCCTCCCACCACAACTGCTCTGGAGTGCTGCGCACGCTTTCATCGTGACAGAGGAGATTCATCCACACTAAGAAGAACAGTTGTTATTCAAGAAGCTACTAGATAACACCTGGGTCATTCAGCACAGCAAAACCAGGGGTGAGGGTACACAACCGCATTTTACCCACTACAGCGAAAGAGGTAAACCACTGACAATAAGAAGCGGTCCTCATGCAAAAGAGGAAAAAAAAGGGAACCCAAGCTCAAACAAGTATGTAAACTGGCATGGATGTCCAGCCTGGGAATCAGAAGCAGGGTTCTAATTGCACAGCTATAACTGCCATCTTCAGCAATTGCTTCATCCACAGGAGCAGAGAAGAAATAATTGTTTTTCAGCTAGGCTTCTAAATTCCCAAAAGGGATTACAGATACTGCCTGGGAAAGCAAGGAGCTGGGTGACCCAGGAAGTCTTTTCCAGCACTAAATTACCAAGCAACTAAGAGAGCAAGTATATGCTCTCCACACAACCACAAAGAACAGAGGTTAAAGCTTGCTTTAAACCCACACAGCATTTGGAAACCAGAAAGCTGGCTCTCTCCCTCCCGACTGGGGAAGTTTAAGAGCCTTGGTTTCAGAAAAAGAAAAAGATACATATATTTTCAAGTGGCTTGAACTCAAACAAACTGGCATGTTCCTGCATTTGCATAAGGACAAGTTGTTCTGTGCGGTGTTCCTATAACGAGACACAGTGAGAGGCGTTCACTTAATTGTCACATAAGCACAAGTGTTTGAGATCAATCGTGCATTTCTTCTTAATAAAAGACAGAGGAGAGTGAGCAATGCAAGATCCGAGCTTAAACTAATCTAATTACTTACTCCCTAGTAAGACAAACCACAACAATGACTGCCAGTATTTCCACTTGCTTTAAGCTGACTGCGTGTTTTAAAGGCTGTGACAAGCCGTTCTCCAATTAACTTTTACTTCCAAGCCATGTTCCCAAGTTAATTTACAGCCGTTGCTAGAAAACCCAGAGATTTCTCCAAGTACAGCACCAGCTGTAGCAAATCTGTAGTTGTCATTATCAAATAAAAACGTCAAAGAACACTTCTGCCCTTAAGCCATTACAACGTTTCACTTAAACGCTATCCGAAAGCAGGAACTTCGACCAAATATTTGAGTGACGTGCAAGACAACAGGAAAGCAAAGAAAAGGCTAAATCAGTGCTAAATGCTTCACTACAGGCAGAGCAGCAGGTCTGGTCGTACCGTTTGACTTGATGGAAGGTGGTGGATGTGGAGTTCAGCGGTTCCCTGTGGAGGCCAGCTCTGCAGGAACTCTTCATCGTAACTGCTTCCCCAGCTAAGGCACGCCGTCACAGCCAGTCCATCCTGGGTCACGCGCAAGGCTTCCCCATCGGCTCTCCTTGCTCCACACAGAGCTTCACCGTGTCTCTGCCACCTACAAACTGAACAAACAAGGAGCACGTAAAAAGGTCATGTTTGAGGACAGCAGCGACTGAAACGCAGGAGATCAGCACACGGCCGCTTCCCCCAGAGAGAGAAAATCTCTATGTACACACACACATATGTACACATACACATATAGACAAAATACATATATAAAAGAACTTCACATCACCACACCGCTATTGCAGCTGGACTTTCTGAACACCATTAAAATACAAATTAACGCCTCCCACAACAGCCTGTCTGCACATCCAACAATTCTTCACCTTATATACGACTGCAGCACTGCTCTGGCACCTCCCGTGGAACACGCTGTCCTCCAAGCTCCGTGCAAGCAGGACGGACAAGAGCTGTCTGCTGGTTAGCAGCGCATCAAGCTTTGGAGGGAAATCGCTGCTCGCAGGAAGATTTGACCCTGCCAGCAGTTACGTGAGCGTTCTAATCAAAATAACGTGGCGGGTTTCGGAAAGGACAAAAAACATGCCACCACGCAGCCGCCGAGCCTTGTGAAAGCTGTCCTGTCTCTGCATCACAGGCAGATAAGGCAGCAGATTGCACCAAAACAGAACTGTTCTGCACTGTCTCTCGTTCGCACTAGGCTGCTGCCTTCAACCTCTATTCCGAGGACCAGGCGTAACCAGCTCTTTAACACACTTTGGTGCTGAAAGAACAACCTTCGAGCT
>NW_010413869.1:16972-39907 GCF_000710305.1 Buceros rhinoceros silvestris
TGCCCGGAAAACGCTCTGATATTCAAGCCTGATCTGTCAGCCGATTGTTTTAAAGATCGTTTGCTCCCTCTCCAGAGGGCCATGCACGATGATGCTGTAATAAAGGAATGTCAGCTGAAGACGTAACTACAGAGCCGTGTCCCAGGGATCTGTCACTCGGTGCAGCAGGTTGTCCTCTCCTATTCCTGCAGCAGCATTGCCGTAGCGCAGCCCGGCACTCGCTGGAGGTTTGTCCTTGCCGGCAGCAGAGCTCTCGCGGAGACGGAGCCTCTCACGTCGTCCCTTTTGCAACACCTGCCCGGGAGAACTCCCACACAAGAGTACCTGCCTACGCACGGCTCAGTTCATCAGCGCCTTTATGACTCCAACCCTCCCAGCCTGGAAAGCCTGCTCCGATTTGGTAGCCACGCTCGCCGAGAAAGTGATGAAGGATGAGTTTCCAGGCAGGGAAAGCAGAAGCTGGTCTAGATCCAGCTGACGTGACGTCTGCTAGAGCAATTTCATGGCTTCTGCAGTGATGGTGAATGAGAGGTTAATCGTTTGCCTACATTTGAGAAGCAGGAGCCTAAAATAATATAGAAGATATTATATAAGCACATTCCAGTCTTCCTGAAGAAATCTCTGCTGAGCTCGTCTGGGATGGAGAAGACGAGGAATTGCACTGGCAAAGCGGGAGGATGGGAGTGTGCCCTCTGCTCCATGAGCTCAGAAAGAAAAGGAGATGGGCTGCTGTGGCCAACAGCAGCAGAAAGCAAAGCTCTGAAGTTACACACTGTGTAACAAGGATCCACCCACACGAGTGAAACCTAGGCAGCAAAATCGGCCATTTCTGATGTTTTGTGGGTTGCAAGATAGATATATCCACAGACATGAATTCGGAGAACAAATCATATGTCTAGTGCTTTATGAAAATAAATATTTAAACACAAAATCATTACTTTCCCATGAACCATCAGCACAAGGCACTGAAATTCTGACTTTTACCTAAGCTTTTGTCCAGCTTCCCCTCCTGGCTTTACTGGCACTGGCATTTCAGCCTCAGCAGGACCTGCATCACAGAAACACGACTATACGCACACCCAAATAAATGCAGCCACATAACTTCAAAAACACCAGTCATGTTTTCAATAGCTAGAACTCTCTCCATGTATTACTTGTTAGGAACACTAGTTGTTTTGTCCTAGTCCTACTCCTTTACAGATCAGTTTGTAGCCTTTCAGTACTTAAAGGGAACTTATATGAAGGATGGGGACAGACTTTCAGCAGGGGCTCTTGGGACAGAAGATGGGTTCAACTGACAGAGGGAGAGTCAGAGCAGAGAGAAGGGAGAGATTGTTTGTGCTGAGGGTGGGCAGAGCCTGGCCCAGGCTGCCCCCAGAGGCGGCAGCAGCCCCATCCCCGGCCCCCTGGCCAGGCCGGGTGTTAGGAACACTAGTTGTTTTGTCCTAGTCCTACTCCTTTACAGATCAGTTTGTAGCCTTTCAGTACTTAAAGGGAACTTATATGAAGGATGGGGACAGACTTTCAGCAGGGGCTCTTGGGACAGAAGATGGGTTCAACTGACAGAGGGAGAGTCAGAGCAGAGAGAAGGGAGAGATTGTTTGTGCTGAGGGTGGGCAGAGCCGGGCCCAGGCTGCCCCCAGAGGCGGCAGCAGCCCCATCGCTGGCCCCATGGCAGGTCAGGTTGGCCCTTGGGGCTCTGAGCCCCCTGCTCTGGGTGCAGATGTCCCTGCTCCCTGCAGGGGCTTGGACTGGATAACCCTTGAAGGTCCCAACCCAAACCACTCTGTGATTCTATGAATTGAGAAGTAAATGATAAAAAGACAGAAAAAAGTTGAAACCAAAGTGTTATCTTGTTGACAGTAAAGAGCTTGAGAAGCAAAACCATCAAGTGAACTGTTTCAGGTCAGGGACAGCCAAAACCCTCAACCAAGGATGTCATGCATTTAAGAACGGACTAGCACCTACTAGAGGGAAGCAAAGCTGACAAAGCAGACACAGACAAGTTCAGATGGGCACTGCAGCACAGATCCAAACACAGCTCCATACAAAGCATGCTTTTTCCCTCCGCTAGCTGCTGGGCTATAGAAGAAAGCTGAAATAGGCTCTTAGTGCCAGCAAGCTACTGACAGAATTCCTACTGTGTAAGTTGGAAGAAGCTGTACTTGTGAATTAAAAAAGGAAAAAAAAAAAAAAATCAGCATCCAAGCGAGCACAGAGATACTTACAGCCTTTTAACTACCACAGCGTGTTTCTTTACAAAGGCTGATCCTTATCAGCAGGTGCCTCAGCTGATTTGTTACTTTTGCACAGACTTAGGTACAGCCTAAAAACTAAAACAGAGATACACAGAGGAAGAAAACAGAAGAGGAAGTTAAAAACCTAAACATGTCATTCTCCTTTTCTGAAGCCACCCCCAAACACACGCCTTTATGCAGGAGGGACTCTGATTTTGGCAGCAGTAAGCATCACGTCCTCCCAGCAACGGACCGCAGTTCACTGAATGGTCCCACAAAAGTCATTGTACCAGCTCTGAACGCTGCTGCAGTTTTAACTCAACGTATTAACGTATTAACTAGCGGGGATGAGGGGGAGGTCAAGGTCTCTTCATCCCCGCAGCAATACACTGCAGCTTTACTTCTACTGCAGAAGCAAGTGTGATCTCAGCAGCAGCGACAGCAACTGATAAAACAAGTAAGTGCAAAGGATGGGCACAGTCTTCAGAAAATTGGCTCGGGACTGGTTTGAGCAGCCACCACGCTGCTGGTAAACACACATCTGACCAGCCCACCTCCATGGAGGGCTGGCTTTAGGATGCTCTAAAGGGCCGATGCTCTGGATCAGGCGGGCAAAGAGCATCAGCTCACTCAGGATGCAGAAGAAAGCAACAGCAAGTGTTCCAGAGGGGAACTCAGAAGAGTTGGTACCAAAAACAACCATCAGGAGAGACAGGTAACCCTTACGAAAAACAAAACAACAAATAAATCGGTGCTGAGGCCTCATTACAGAGATCTCGTGGATTTTTCCTGCAAGAACAGGGTTGCATGTCCGTTCCCCATCACTCAGCTCCAGTTTATGTTCTTACAGGATAATTTAAAAGCGTATTTCACCAGACACGCAATTCTGCCATTCCCCAGCCCTCCCTTCCTCCCCAAACACCCCCCAGGGACACCTAAAACAGCACCAGGCTCTCCCGAGCAAGAGCCTTTCGCAGAACGCTTTCCCCAGTCCCTCACTTCCTGGTGAGAACCAGCGATCCGCAGCAGCTCCCAGCTTAGGTCGGACAGCGAGATGATACTCCAGCTCCTCATACTCAGACTCTATCTGTTACTTGTGTAAAACCTACCAGAACACCTTAAAGAACTAAACACCAAGTTCACCAGCCAGGCTTTACCTCTTTATTTAATGGAACAGTCTTAATCAAAATAAAGAGAAAAGCAGCACTTTTTTTTTTTCAAAGACTTTCAGAGTGACCTCACATTTGTTTCCACCCACCTGCAGCTGCCAACGAACCCTCACATAAAACTAGGTAATTAGTGAAGACACTGTACCCAACATACGAGCATGAAGAGATGCAAAGATAACGAACTCCAATCAGAGGAGAGTCTGGGTGCTGCTCAGCTGCAGTGTGGCCTTTTCATCTGCAGCAGGAGGCTACGCGAGCCACCACAGACATCGTCTGCCTTGTGAAACCTCCTGTGCTCGGCTTTCCCTCTCTCCAATGGTCAAAAGGTGTAACTTGGAGTAGATCTTTATCTGACCAATAAGCCTGCCACAGGGCTCCAGCTGGAGTCACTTCTAGGTGCCAGGAATCGGAGCTAGCCAAGCAGCAGGACCTCATTACCCATGCCCTTGGCTCCCTTCCCCACCAAATTCACTCCAGCCCTTCTTAAAGCTCCACCAAGCTCCCATCCAGACCCTGGATAACACCAGACAGAGCAGTTATTTAACTGAAGTGTGAAGATTCACACGTAAATTTGAGCTTGGGCACCCACATCAGCAAGGAGCACATGGATGCTCCGAAACACTGTGCAGCCCCACAGCCCTTTCGGTGACAGGAATTCCTGCCGCACTGAGATCTCACTCCCCTCTTACTCCCAAGCCTTTCACACCTTCCCCTTTATCAGCACTGGCTCCTGGTTGCTGATTTCTCAACTGAAATAGCCAAAGGAGCTGAGATCAACCCAGAAGAGGTCAGCTCCCTGAACCCACTCGCCCCCAGACCTGGCAGGCTCCAGCAAAGCCCAGTGGGACGAGGTTCTCAGCAACTCAGACTGGACTCGGCTGTCCTGAACACCACGAAACATGCTGGAAAAGGTGTCTGCAACAAAGTGGGTTTTAGCTTCTTTCAAGTCAGTGGAAAGGAACGCTTCTGAATGCGCAGCGTACAAAACACAGTGTTTCAGAAGCAGGGAAACGAGGATGCAGGGCTCCAAGGCAACGTTTGACTCTGCTGCTGTCAAACAGTGCTACTTGCTGCATCGATAAGCACACAAAATGCTTATTCGAACAGAGCACTACAGGGAGAACCTGTCTTCCTTCCAAGATCGTGTCAATAAAGAATGCAAGGCCTCAAACTTGTAGCCCTCATGCTTTCTCTTCTCTAGGGGTGGTTGATGTTGGAAGGACTATGTGGTCCCCTCTCTTCCAGAAAGGAAAATCTCAGAAGAGAAAAATAAAATAAGAAAAGATAAGCTCTGCTGCACCTTGTTAACCCTGTATTTTAATATCGGGGAAAAAAACAGTATTACAAGTGTTTCCCTTGTTCAGCTGTTCCTGAAAGGTTTCAGCTGTGTTGCACAATTTGGGTAAGAACATCATCTGTTGCTCAACTGGGAAGAAGTTAAGAACTGGCTCAGTAGATTTGTTCTGCTTGATCCAAGAGAAAAACAAAAGCAGTACATCCCTTATTTGATAATGCTGCAGCAGCGCTGGTGACAAAGGCACCCAGATGACACATCACTCCGCTCTCCAGAAAGCTCCCACCTACTTTGGCACTCCTTGTCACCCTGTGCCCCGAATGATAAATAGGGGTTAGCTACGCACCCCTGAGCGGGGCCACAGCTGCCGCGTCCTCAGCTTAGGGGTAAAGATACTCAGGGCAACGCTGCGCATTCGAGGCCACATGATCCGTGAGCCACATCTGAATTATTTAGAGTATAAAACTAGATTTGTTTTGCCAAGCAGGTTCTGAATTAATGAAAGCTCAGCTGAAAGGCTACTTTCTCGGAGTGAGGGGAAGGAGAAAGCTTCCAGAAGGCTTCCTATTATAGAAGCAATAGAGCTGGTTCCAAAAATAGTAGAGGAGCACTCCCAGAGCTCTGGAGACACCGTGCCCTCATTTTGTAAGGCTGAGGTCTCACTGGATCGCTCCTGTACATGCAAAGGACGGCAGAAACGACCGCAAGATGCAGAACTGACGTGAAAGGGGAGTTTTAGAACAAACACCAGAGACAGAAACCCAGACACGAGAGATCAGCTTGAACGCCAATAGAGAGCCAAGCTGTCCCACTTTAGAGAAAGCCAGCTGAAACCAGCAAGAGGAAGAATCCCACCTTTTCCAAGAACTTCAGTGTTAGTTTCCTGAAGATCCTGGTTATTGTTACATCGCTGACGTGGCAGATTAGGATTGTCAACAATAACTGCGCGGCCCTGCTTCGCCTGCAGACATTCGGGATGCTGGCGGGAGAGGTCCACTTGACTCATTTTGGCACGCGTTTGGTAGGTTTGTTTTTGCTGCAGCAGCCAATAAGTTGACCATCACGTGGCCTGAGAGTAATTACTCACTAGTTCACCGTCACAGTCTTTGTTAGAACACTCCTTCAGAGCATTTAGTTTGTTAGTTCCTCCTTTAGAACTTTGCTAACAAGGAAAACCCCACAGCAGGTGACCCCATGTTAACCACTGAACTTATCAGCTTCAAAATGTTATTCACTGAACAGCTTTAACTGCTTTATTCAGCTCTAACTGGTTTGGGCCAGCCTTAGGGATGACAGTCCTCCTTTTGCATAGACCACCCCATACACCCCGATCACAGGTCCAGCCCTAAATAGTTCAGCAGACTAAGGGGAAATTCATTTTTGTTCATTTTTATGGCATCCTACCCTTTAGCCACAAGGTTATATAGTGGATTTCTCTGCACTATAGCACTGTGGGTACCTTCCCAGGCAAAGCCAGGCATCAAAAACCCCTAGACTTAGAGCTAGTTTTGTCCCCATGGATTCACTCCACTAATCCCCTGCAGAGTTGAGAGGTTACAAGATTCACTAGGCATCTCTAAAGCATCTAAATTTTTCCTAAGGGTCTCTAAAACCAAATTCAACAACACAAACACCAGATTAAATACAACGGTACTTAAAAGGAACTGTGCTATTAGTTGCAAGTGTTTCTGTAATTCAAACTGCTCAAATTTTTCTATCACACTCCCAAACCCACCCTGTTTCCACTACCAGCCTCTTCCACAATTTTTTGCATCAGTGTCTCATGATTTGTCGTGAAATCTTAAAACCTTTCATATTTTTGTTTAAACTTGGACACCAACTCCATGCTTTCACAGAAAACTCTTTATCATCTTGCAAGGACAATGTAAAAATGCTGAACTCAAACTTCACGTTTTTCCATCAGTTTACAAAAAACATTCTGCTCTGCAAACTTAGGAAAACAGTTATATTAAGTGTATCTAACTTCAGGACAGATTTCAGGTAAAAGGAGGCTCAAACTATTTTTCACAGAACATTTTATAACAGAGTGCATCATAACATCTGCTGAGGACAGAAAATTTCCAACACAACCAATTCATCAGGAGCACCTAAAAATAACCCAACCACCGACAAGACCCACCACCACCCATATGTTCTCGACAAGCTCTAGTTTCACTGGTTTTCCTTGGAAAACAAAACAAAAGGCCCCCAAAGCACAGGCTACAATCTAAGACCAACCAAAAAATCACTGATTAGCGTCAGGTTCTAACGTGGCTTCTGCAGGGGGAGGTCAGGGCTGCCCCCAGCCCTTTCCAGCCAGCTCCACCATGACCCATCTCGATCTTTAAGCTCTCTAAGGCTATTCCCCTCCCCGGGTGCCGCTGAGGAGGGGAGTGAGCAGCTGGGTGGGATTTGGCTGTTGGCCCAGGCTAACTCACCACACAGCTTTTCACAAAATCTGAAGAAATTCAAGTGATTCTGACTCTGCCGTTGAGCGCCGGTGCTGCTTAAATCACACACAAAAATCACACATTTCCAATCAGAGCGCACTTCAAAGGCTGCCAATCTTCATTCTTCATTAAAAGATGGTGCTGTGATGGTGCTGGAGACATTTGCTCACTACACGAGCAGGATGAGGCCACATCATTTCAACCCAGAAGCGCATTTTTTACTTAGTGCCTTGCATTATTCTACCTTCTCTCCAACAACTCCAGGCCCGCAGCACGATGTCATACGCGTGCACGGCAAGGAAACAGGACAGCAAGGTGTCAAAACCAGCAAAATAAAGATGTGATCCAACCCAGTGACAGAAGGAACAGCAGTGCAGTGCAGATGAGACTCACAACAGCACTCGGTGCAACACCGCCATCAGAGCAGACCCCCTGGTCTCCATCGTACAGAACCAGGCACTCGCAGCCATCGCACGGCAGAGCTCGTCCAAGCACACACGGCTCGGTGGGCAAGGGCCCGGGGGCTTGGTGCACCAGTGAGCAGAGCTGGGGCCGCATAACCGCCGGTGAACGCTCCAGGAAACGGCATCTGGATGGGAGGACGTTGCTCAGCGCTAAACTGCTTTGCAGCTCGCACACCACCGAAGCTGCTCAGAGGAGGGGTTCAAGCACTGGAAAGCTCAGGCGTGAGACCAGCGCCACGGCTGAACTGCTCTAGGCGAAGGTAGAAGGCAGCAAGAGCACATGCTAAAAATCTCTCCCAGCCAAAGCACCTGCTTGGTTTTATACGACTTCTGAGAAGAACAGACACCGAATGTCTTCTGCTGAGCTCACTCTTGGGTCTTTGGCAGGTAAACTGCAGCAGAAACCAGCATTAAATACACTCTGGTTTTGTGAGATTGTTGCAAAAGTCTGTTTAACATCTAAGCTAGTTTTGAAACCTACCAATTCCATGGATCTTTCATCTTTTCTTGGCTATATTTTTGAAGATTTCTTTTTTCCCCGTTAAAAGCTCAAGAGTTACTCAAAGTGAGAAAGTTTTTTATTTTCAGAGCTTTGCAGTTGATATGCCTAGCAGCTAACACAAATTTTCAGGAATTCCAAACATAGCATGAATTCTGCTCTATTTCATCCTTTAAAGAAAAAAGAGAGGCCTCAAAATAACATCTAAAATTCAGTAAAAATGCCTTGTTAACTGGGAGAACTTTTGCTGCAGGTATTTCTCTTCCTTCAGAATTCAGTAACCCAGACCTACAAGAGGACACCAGACATAATTCTGGTGAAATTCCTTCCAGGCTAATGACCATTTTAGAAGCCTGAACTTTTCTAAAAGCTCACCTGAGCACATCAATTTGTGTTTGTTTCACAAGACTCTTAGACTTAATAATGCAGAAACAGCTTTAAAAACAAGATGGAAAACAAAAAAAAAATTATATATTGCTACTGCCTCAGTGTCCCCTGCTGCTCCATCCCAGTATAATCAATATTCTCTTTTCAGGGTTTCCTCCTCTTGGATAAAATGGAGAAAATATGAATAAGAACCATCAAATTACCAACAAACTAAGAAGAAAATAAGGTGCCCACAACAGCGTTTTGAAAAAAGTGAAGCAATTTTTGAGCTGGGGATTGTTCCTTCACTGTGAAAATACTCAGCACATTTTCAGGCTCCCCGGCGGAGCAGCTGGTGTGAGCCCAACATACAGAAGACCATAACCTCACAAATCAAACACGCCAGCTCCAGAGCTTCTCCTCACCACGTCAGTCAACAAATTGCTACCAAATCCCTCTCCCAAAAGCCAGCTGAAGTTTGCTAGCCTCAAAAACTAAATCACCAAGCCCCATCAGCGTGATCTCTCCCCGTTTAACATCTCTGACTAATTCTCTCTGAGCCTGCAGGAAACGGTTTCAAACAGCTCCCTCAAGAAACAAAGTTTCAAGCCTTCGTTTTTCCACTCTGAGCCATCCCTGCACTGTTTCATAGCTCTGATAATTGTACCACTGACTAACCTCCAACTGGGAATAGCTGTTTTTATCATCACTATTAAAAACAGTCCCTCACACCGTTAGGAATCTGGAAACTCATTGTAGCCGCATCCCACCCTTCAGCCTCTCAAAACACTACAGAGGGATGAAACTATGCGCTGAAACCAGAGGATCCCTGTGCTGAGCAGCTCCTCTGATTTCTGGGTAATTACCACTGCTTCCTAAGCAACGGCAGCCATGGAGGTTTGGTTATTGATTTGAGAGGGGTACACGGCATGAGATCTTGGGAAGCCAAAGCGAACGGAGTAGTTTTGCACACTGCACTGGGAAAGTTGTATTGTTTTTAGAAACGTAGCAGTGAAAAAGCCTCACACCTTCAGCTACTTTTGGGGGGTTTCTTTTTAGAACAGAAAGAGATTCACCTGCACTTTTCCTTTCCTCAGACCACATTATCTTGGTTTTCACAGCCCAGTTAGAGGAGGGACTGATGGCCCTCGGAGAAGTAGCAAGATGCAAAAAAAATTAAGAGATGAAAAAAGAGTGGATTTAAAACTGGCTTTTAATTATCTGAAGGTACGGTTGCCAAGCAGACAGCAAAGAGGCTGTGCATTGCATACAGACAGGAAAATTCCCCCGGGTTTATTTCACAGTCAATTACAGTGGATTAACCTATTAGTAGGAGCAAAATATATATTTTTTCTTAGATGCAAGTTTCAACAACTTGAAAAATCACTGCCACTCGTACTTTGATGTACAGGATCAGGAATCTGTTTTATCACACTTGCAGCTGTCGCAGCCCATAAACACACCCTACAAGCAACCTCTCCCTCTTTTTTAATGCATCTGCTGTCATGATTTCCTTCTCCGGGGAACGGCCACCCTCTTGGCTTCCTCCATGAAGTATCATTTTATACAATCATTAAGATACTTTTTTTATTGCTGTTAAAGAGAAGCATCAAACGGCTCCAAACTTTTTACACACGCCTTTACGCAAACTCACGGGTGCTTGTATTATTCACTGCTGCCTCTGCAAGATGTCACCAGACGAAATAGCTGTCAAGCAGAAAAGCACCGGGGCCCTGAAGAGCAGCTTTCCAGGATCCCTGGGCTAAAGACTGGGTGTGCCTACTTTTGTTTGGTATTGAGTTCCTTCTGCTGGCTCCACTGCAAGAGCAAACTACATGGATAGTTAAGATTTTCCCCCCACCTCCAAAAACATCTGTTCCTTTTCTAAGTTCTCCAGACTTCCTTCCCCTTTACCGGATCACAAAGTCTCTCTTTAACAAACTGCCTTCTTGATAGTCCATCCCCATTATCTCCTTGTTCACTGCAGCATGAATCACTGAATCTTGCAAAGCTTCCAGTCTTTTCAGGCACGAAATTCAAGCATCCTGATTTAGAGAGAGGCTTGTTAAACTCCTTCCCTGCCTCTTTTTTAACACTCCAGAGCTTCCTGTCCTGGGAGGCAACCAAACTGCTATAAGAAATGCCAGCTCCTGTTAAACATCCTCAATTCCTGCGACACCGAGCACTTACAACAATTATGTTACTTCCTAATCTTGCGCTGGAACAGCTTTTATTCCACAAAGTGCAGAGATGGGCAAAAATTACTTCAGCATGAAGGAGTTTCGAGTTAACATTCAGCCTTGGCACGACCAACCATCCGCTCCAACACACAGCACAATGTCACCCCTCAAAACCCCACCGTTCAACCTAAAGGCACTAGGGTTTTTTTTTATTTTCAGGGTGCATCAGCTGCTAACTCAAAGTGGGAATGCTTCATTTAACACACACACTTGCTAAACTGCTCACAGCATGCAAATAAAATACCACATTGTGCAGAAGTCATTCAGTCTCCCCATCCGTAGATATGAGCAAGGGAACCGCATCCAGGAAAGAGAAACTTGGAACAACACGCAAATATTTCAGTCCATTATTCCCAATATTCACATGCTATGGTAAAAGCCACAGCCCTGTCATGCCGAGGGGTGAGCAACGCTGCGAATCTGCTGTTCATAGTGGGTGGGGAAACGACCATTATCTGTCTTGCCCCAGTACTGCACCCTTTTATTTGTAGTTATTACTGCAAACTGCCTTTTTTTTTTCCAGACAATAGTTGTGTTATTATAGGTACCTTCATGCTGTGCCAAAGCACATACACACAGCAATTCAGAACAATCAGCCTTGTTTTCATGGGAGCAAAGGTTGCAGCCAAATGAAATGGGTGGAGATCACATTAAACAATCTTGGAATCTGCTAATAGGATATAGGAAAATGTGACCATAATGCAGATGCAGAGCTCCCCTTTCACCTTCCAATGTTATGGATAAACTAAAAGCTTTGGAAAACCAATTAAACTGTTTGAACAACATTCAAGGAGTCAAAGTGTTCTCAGCATGCTTACAAGACCACTGAGAAGTTCTTTATTTTGCTCTGAAATCCATTTGGCTTAAAGATGCCTCCAGAATCTCAGCCCTTTCAAAGCTCTGAAAGCAGAGAGCGAGGTTCCCCACCCCAGCCCACCATCTGTTTACAAGGTACAGGATTCCTCCAAGATGTCTGTTATCCACGGTGAAGAGCAGCTCATCACAGCGACTGGTCCTGCCTTAAAGACAGGACCAGCCCCTCCTCTGCCAACGAGAGGAATTTTCATACTGAAGCACCTTGCTTGGTCAGCTGTACCCTGCATTCCCCTTGTTTGCTTTTGAGATGTGAAGGAGAAAGCTGACTAATGCACAAATCTGATCGTGCCTCTGCATGAGCATACACTGAAGTCATGTCCTTGAGTCTGTGACATCAGTCTGTTGCCATGGTAACGTACAGGGCAGTCCAAAATTCAGTATTATGGCATCACTGCAGGATCAGACAGCAGAACGAGCCAACGCCCGAGCGCTGGTTAATGCAGCACAAACAGCTATGACATTTCAATCTAAATGTTACAGCGTAACTGCACTTCGTCATGATATTCTTCATAAATACAGTTAGGAGCCTCTCGTCAAGAAAGACGATCCAGAAGGTCATTAATTTGAAGACAAACAGGCAAGCCACCATGCGTCACTAAAAAGAAGGGCAATACGTTTCCAAGGGTGGCCACCAAGTATGAAGAAAGCTTAGCTCAGCTCTCTGAATAGAAACCACCATCTGTTCCTCACGCAACACCAAACCTGCCTGAGGAGATCGTCCACAGAGGAACGGGGCTGGCCCCTTGGCACTTTGGATTTTCTGGAAATCAGAGACAGAAGTGTCACAGCACTGTCACCCTTTTGGAAGGGACAGCATTACATAAGACATGGTTCTCCAACCTCACGCTTCGAGCAAAGATCAGTGCATCGTTAACCCAACCTATAACAAAGCCACGTAGTTAAAAAAGGGTGGTACCTTCAAAGAGTTGTTATTCCATGTAGGGTTAGACATTACAGTTGTGTAGGTTCCTTGAACACTCATGAGAATGGCATTTCTGAAGAGCAAAAGGGAAGGAAAAAGCAAGTTAGTGACACTTTAACAGTGTTACAACTACTAACCAGCTCTTAAAACTCAAAAGATCCAGTTTGCCCAGTGCAAAGGGCACGTGAGAACAACAATCAATGCACTGCTGACACATGAGGCACCACCAATTCGAACAGGTCTTCAGTGCTGACTCACTGAGTACAACCCAAAGAGTCCAGCAACTGCAGTCCACTGGCTGCCACACTGCCACAAGGACAAATCCTGCTGGGGGACTCAGCAGAAGCTGCTTTGGCATCCTGGGAGCTCAGGCTGCAGGGACAGAAATGAGAGAGACCATAAAGTTCTCAGGAGCCACGCTGGACCCCATTCTTGACCTGGTCCTCCATCCTCATCAAGCCCATGTGTTTAGGGGGCTGGGGGTGGATTCCCAGGAGCAGCTCTAACACCCAAACTGCTTGAGACCCTCGAGTGCCACTGCTTTTGCATGTTCAGCCTCCGTGTAAGCCCAGCCACTCCCCGTACGCTTGACTGGTTTCAGTTCACCTCCTTCCGCTTTCTCTTATTACTCCACGCGTCTCCTGTAACTCACTCAACACTTCCTCCTGCAGAGCTGACCTCCATCCTTCCTACAACCTCAGACGCACCCACAATTTCTTAACAGTGCCATTAACAAGCTGCAGGCACCACAAGGAACACTGCACGTTCTCTACGCAGATGTAACCCTCACCCTCTCCTAACCCCTCCACCCAGGTCCTTGGCTATAATTACCCCATGCCTCGTTATCTAACACCGAACAAAAGCCTCGGGGCTGGGAACCATTGTTTATTTGTCTCTGCAATGACATACGCCCCAGTGGTGATGTATAAATAAATTCCACAACCTGTTTGAGCCTGAGCTTGATTCAGACCTGAATTACACCAGTTTCTAAACGACTGCTGCAAATACCTTCACTTGCTGCCTGCTCCTGTAGCAGTACCACTTCACACAACCAGCCACCACCGGCAGCTCCAGTGCCCAACACCCCAACAAATGATTGCTCCCACGGACCACGACGGCAGCGAAAACAAACCTTAAACCCCTCTAGTTTTACGTATAGACCGCAAATTATAAAGGGAAGAAAAGACAGGCAAGAGGCAGACTGCACTCAGCATGAGGATGCCTGTTCCACATGCCAGTGTCACCTCTCAGCCACCAAAGCATCCAGGCTTTGCCCCCCCCAGCCCTTGAATACCCAGCAGGTTACCCGGCTGCAAGCCTGAAGTATCGTGGGGGCTGAGATCCTGGAGGCAACTTTAAGCCGAATGGATTTCAGAGCAAAATAAAGCCAGCAGGCTTCATCTCCATGGAGCTCCTGCAACACAACACAGGCTGAACGGGTTGCTCAGGGCACAGGTCCTTCTTATTAACTACCTAGTAAATTCAGATTAAAGTCTGACAGCTTTTTCCCCTCCCTCACATAAAGATCAGATGCTCTCCAGCTCTGGGGAATCAATCCAGCTTCTGCAATAAGGAAATCTTGCTCACAGCTACATGACACCACAATTTACAGGATTGTGGCCCTTCAGGTACTCATTAAACTTTTTCCCCAGAAAATTCTGTAGTAGTGGATAATTTACCCCTGATTCATGTTTTATGCTCAAGGTGGATCGTAACTAAGAACTGGATATTGAAGCACAGAAGTAGCCCCAGCGCACTCATCCCAGCTCATGAGCACACCAACACAAAAACCTGTGGCTGCTTATCAGGTACCCTCCCAGTTGTGTATGCCAACCGACGCAACCGTACGATGTGTCAGAGGGGCCATCAAACCTCTAAGCCAAACACAAGGGAGAGGGGAAGGAATTACCCAGGCATGCTCCAACCATTAAGAGGTAAACAAAGGCCGGAGAAGAGCCAAGGCCAGGCAGCTGCTGTGGAAGCTTGGTTAATAACCTTCCAAGAGGAGTAGAGCATGGGGAAGGCAACTTCACCATCCCAAATGGTCACAAGAGCCTTGTCAAATCGCATAGACCCAAGGGCACAACAAAGATACAAAGAAGAGCACTGAGAAGGCAAATGGATCATTTTGAGATGTAGGATTAGCCTTCTTACTGTAGAAAGGGAATACAACCGCACACAACGGTTCCACAAGGCAGAATCTAGCACCGTGGGTTTGAGACATCCGAGAGGGACGCCATTTATCAGCCAGACACCCACCTCAGAATCACAGAATCATATGGTTGGAAGAGACCTTTAAGATCATCAAGTCCAACCATTCACCCTGCACTGCCAGGGTCCCTAAACCATGTCCCTCAGCACCACATCGACACATCTGTTAAACTACTGCAGGGACAGGGACTTCACCACTGCCCTGGGCAGCCTGTTCCAATGCTTGACAATCCTTCCTGTAAATAAATTTTTCCTAATGTTCCACCAAAATCTCCCCTGGCACAACTTGAAGCCATAAAAAAAGAAAAAAAGAAAAACCTTCAGGTGAAACTTTCCATGTTCCAGCACAGAAGATGCCAAGCTCTTACTCTAAGCAATGGCATCTACCTTTGCCATACATATAAAGGTGGAGGAGCTTTGCCCTCTCATAGGAAGGAGCTGAGTTTTGAGACCCTTCCTCTGATCAGCTACAAGAAGATATTTTATTCACAGGAATAAAGTATCTTCCCTCTGTATGAGTAAATAAATACCTCCTTTTAAAAAGTTCATCTCATTAGAAGAGCCCGTATTGTTCTTAGCAAAGCATGGATCCTCTCCAGCGCACAAGGCACAGGCCAGTTTGCGAAGCATGTTTGGTCCTTCCCTCTGAAAGCCACCTTATAAATGCAGGTCTCGACTAAGGGGGCCTCATACTCTTTAATTCTTTGAAATTCACCATCGCTTCACCTTTAAGTGATTCCAAAAGCTCAGTGCTGCCATTGGATACATACCGAGTTGCTCTACACGATCGACCCGAGAGGCCAAGTTATGACCAACACAGCCGAGCCCAAACTTCCAGAAACTATCAACATTTAAAAAGCGTGTTGTATTTTCTTTCCCCAAGACGTTTTACCTGGCAACAGCTATCTTAGCAGGTTACCATCCTCCCACCACCCTGACTTGAGTTACCGTGCTCACGGCCAGAGCCAAGAGCACTGGGCCTGGAGTCCAAGCAGAGCCTGCAACAACAGACCCCCTCTGGGGCAGCGACAGTTGATCTCCATTTAATGCGAAAACAAACTACTTTTCCATCCAAGTCAAAAGCAGAGACAAAGAACTGTACACGGCTCAGACCACACAGTCAGCTGTCTCTTCAGGAACAGAGCTGATTTACCAGTTCTATGGCAGCCCAGAAAAAGCCAGAGTTAAAGCTTTGCCCGGTACTACGCTGTGCAGAGTCCAGGCACTTCTCTGCGGCGCTCTCACAGCCTTAAGCCCGTACCTCCAAATCACCATCTTTCAGACACATCGGTTCCAAGCAGGCATTTTATCAGGATGGAACCTGATGCACTAATGGACTGTTATCCTGTTTCACAGAAAAACAAAACCCCTGCCTCAAGCTCTGCCCAGTAATTTTTTTTTGCATCATATGAGTCGCATATAACACCATTTCTATCCTGAGGAATCAAAACTATGCAATTCTGCTACAGCCTCGTCAATACAACCCCTCTCACCACAGGGAGCAGACTTGCAGCAGCAAGCAGCAGACTTGGTAGCCAACGTGTGCTCAGGCTGGTTTACCTGACAGTTTGGGGCCTAATGCAGAGAAACTAATTAACTTTTATCACTTTGGAAAGGAAATACCATCCAAACGTTCGCTGCTTTATATCTCAACCCTCTGAGACGTCTAACTAACCTAAACAGATCTTTCCCAGGCAAAGCACTTGGAAAACCTTCAGCTGGAGCTGCCAGGTAAGGGAATCCAGTATTTATGGTATTTTTGGTACATATACTGAGGGCACACCTCAGACGTGCACACAGCGCAGAGAAGCATCACGACAGCTGCAGAACAACTTCGTCCTGGCAACACTCACACAATGAAATTACAGTTTCACTCCAGGGAAAAAGGAAAAAGCACTTAAGTTTTGTTTAGATTAAAGCGCTGCAAGCCACACCACTTATCTGCTATCAGAGCAGATTGCAGGGCTGCTCCAGTGATTATTCAGTAATGAAGTAACTGGAATTGGAAGGTATGCAATTAGTCCCATCTCTTCGAAAAAGGGGAAAAAAACCAGCACAGACATTATCACCTCTAGCTCTGCTACCCTCCTCACTTAAAATACCTACAAAGCAAAGTAGGGCTGTCGCTTACAAGCTGCTAACAAACCAGGACTGGCAGCAAACGTGATATTCTCAGCATCTCCCCAGAAGGAAGTCAGTGGTTTACTTACAGGGATGTTTTCTCAGGTACCCACACACGCATATATTAAGGTTAGCATGGCTGCAGTTAGCTATTCCAGTAGAAGCCCAGCACTCTGCAGAGGAAAACAGCACTGCCGTTCCTCCTAGCTGTAAGTTAAAGCATCTCTCACTAACCCTCCTGGGCATGACCGCTGTGAGGCGAGTGTATTAAACTCAGAACGCAGTCATCGCTCGCTGGCACTGCCGAGCTGTTCGAACTCCAGCTCTCCCAGGTTTCCTGAGCAAGGTGCACCCTCCTTTCCTCACAAAGCTGCGCTGTTTGTCGGGTGCCACACACAGCTCCTTCCATAACCGTGGCTAACGCAGGGAAGCCACAGAAAAGGCCCAGACCCCCTAAAGCCAAACAGCACCTCACCGTAAACCCCTGTTTCCCACGGGCAACTGATAAAATACACATTGACATTTATTCATGCTCAGAAGCTCAGTCATCCTCCACCCCCATGACACCAGTTGGGTCTCATCAAAGACATGCCTTCTCCCAACAGGCCCTGCCTCGCATACACCCCAGTAAAGTCTCTCTATCTGTGCTCACCAATGTCTATATTCACCTATTTTTTTGTCCCTCAAAAAAGAAGAATTAAAAAAAAAAAAACAACCCAAATTTACAACCAATATCAACACAACCAGCAACGTCAATAACCTGCTGTGTGGAACTCCACACGGATGCAACCATTTTACACTCAGATTAAGTTCCTTGACTTTTTTCCCAGTTGAGTTCTTTCCAATCTCTTAAAAATGTTTTCCCCAAAGACAACTAGGCAGGACACTCTGGTGCCTTTGGTTCCTTGGAGTCACTCAGACCAGGGACGAAGCTCTGCTGACTTCATGTAGACAACCCTTTCCTATCAAACAAGTGATTCTAAGTTTTCATGTGACTACATCTGCAGTCCTACTGCAGCTAAAAAAAATCCATATGCATCTTAAGAGAAACACAGGGGGTTTTTTCTCAGCGCCATGGAAGATGGATTCATCGCTATCAGTAATCCTCCCACAGCCCAAATTTCAGAAGTGGTGGCAGATTTACTTCAGATTTCAGACACACAAACAAGCACTCTCTGCATCACTTCATTCATGTGTTAAGATAAAGTTACCTCATTAAAAAACGACAACAGAATGCCATCCTTCTTTAGAAAGGAAATTAAATTTTCAAAAAATGCAAGAAGCCTGTTCCACACTCAGTGGCAAGCTCTGGTGCCCTGATGGTTAAATCGAGGTCTAGAAACCTATTTCCAGAGGACAGGCTTTCCTCAAAGGTTCTTTTTAGAGCTCCCTTACCAAGTCCTTGACATTTGTCGTAAGCTACCACGCCTTGTGCACACCAACTGTTCAGCAGTGGATTGCCCAGGATGCAAACGTCCCCTCTAGGGAGAGCCCTCCTCTCCCCAGGACAGGGACAGGAAGGCAAATGAATGAGAAAAAAAATCAGTCAGTGCAACAGGCTGCACGAAACCAAAGAAAGAGCACCCAACAGCAGAGGAAAAAGGGGCAGCTTTGCCTATATGCTTACAGGGAGCTTCTCTCAGCCTCAGGAGTCAGGACAGGAGGAAGCACAAAAGGTTTGAAGGCATAAGTACGTTAAGACCAACACCAGACTGAAGGCAGCACAACGGAATGGACTTTTACGCTTTCCAATAAAGACTTAGGTGAGGCAAAGTACAGAGCAGAGACCTCAACGAAGAAGTTCATAAATCAAAAGGGAACTGGGTTGCCTCTGGAAGCACACGAGAGCGCGAACACAAACCCCAATTCAACACCAGCTAGCATCACGCGATACGCAGCAAGTCCTGTTTGAACCCAGTGTCCAAAGTCTTTCTGAAAATATAGCCTGCAGTACGACACACTGCAGAAAGCCAAACCACAGGCACAAGCCACGAGTTAAGTCTTTGAAGCTTAGATACAACAGACAATTATTTCGCCTACCTAGATGCAGAGGGATAGCTGCTGCCTTTGATGCTACAAGAAATTTTGGTCTTAAAACTGCCCAAGGACTGCAAATTGCTTGTTGGGCTGCAGAGCGGCAACACCCAACCCTACACATGCACACAACCATAATTCCTTTTCCCCCCCTCAAGTCTAGACCAGGCATAAAATCATCTTTTCAGTGATGTTAGCATGCAAAGACACCAACAGCATGTACAAAGAAATCTCTGGTGACTTATGAACAAGATTTTACACTTGGCTTTCTGCCAATTAGAGAGGAATTAAAGTAGCCCAGCAATATAACCCCGTTCATCCCAAGGAAGAAACTGCATTCTTAAGTGATCAGCAGAGTACGAGGGAAGAGGAAAGAGGGACAAAGACACCAGACTGCAACTGCATGCAGCAAAATAGGAAGTTTCTGATGGTTCTGGGACAGAAAGGGGGCCAAGAATATTTCTGATTTAAAAATTAACCCAGTCTATTGCATCTGAAAGGAAAATTAGCCAGTAAATAACAGCATTCCAACACAGCAGACAGTATTCTTTACTCTAAAATCCCAACTGTTCTAATATTTTACAAATTATACACCTCCTCTGACTTCCAGCCCACAAAATCAGTAAAAGGAGGAGGTCATAAGAACAAAAGCAAACCAAGTGGAAACAGCATCGCTAGACACCTTGAGAAGCTGAAAATGTGTCAAAGCCCGGCCTTTCAGTAAGAGAGAACATTTAGCAACTCTCTGCAGTGATGATTTTATATCCAAACTCTTCGGAGCTTAAGAATTCACGTCATGAGACCAGCTTTTAGCAGAATTAGGACCAGACCTGACATGCCCCAGTTTCCCCAAGGTTACTTTTTGAAAACCATCTACACTAGAGATATTTTAAGTGCTCTTCTCATGCTGCAGAAAAGCGACCAGAACCTCACTTCTAGTGCTACTGGTTTGGCATTCATTTTAGGAGAATTTAATTCCAACACTTTTTTATTTGAATGCCAGAAGAAATTCTGCCTTAGATTGCAGGTTGAAAGTTACTGGAAATGGCAGCAAGCTCCTGGTTTTTACATATATATAAAAGTCACTGCAAGGAGATAATGTAAGAAATAATGTTACTGAAGCTTCTAAATCAAAGCTTATAAAACACCAAAAAACATAGAATGAAGCTAGAAGTAGCTCAGGACTTGCTAGAGATGTTTAAAGTTAATAAAATCCTAAATTAAATGGCTGCCACATAGGTTTGCCAAAAAATTATGCAAATTTCCCCAGTTCATACATAGTCATTAGCACAGCAAAAAGCAGGTCCCAAGTAAGTGGTGAGGTTCGCCTTGCTCTTATTTTTCCAGCAGATGGAATTAGCTGCCTGTGAAGTTATTTTTTGCAATTGGAGATTAAACATATTACCCTGAATATCAATTCTGCAAGTAGGGCATACTGGAATCATGCACACGTGGTACCGGGAACACGCAAAACCCCATCTGAATCCTTTTCCATCATCCTAAACAAGACACTGAAGAGGCTGCAGGAGGGTTTACGTATTTGAGACTTCATTTTTCAAACCCATCGACTACCTACCCACAATTTAGCTGAAACAAGATCTCTCAAAGTACATTAGCGTTAATAGCCCAAACAGGTTTTTCCAAAGAAAAAGGTCTGACTAAAAATACATCCTCTTGATGTGTTAATTGACAGATCACAAAAAGCCATTCCGACTGCAAGTTCAAACAACCCGCATATGCTGAAAGTCTCCAGGTTTTGCCCATTCCTTCTCCAAAACCTGGTTTACAGGCTTATCCATCATATATATCGCATACTGGAAGGCACCTTCTCCATTCCTACTACTCCTTTTTGCCACTTCATGCTCACAAAGTCACAGCCTCTTCCTAAGCCCTGCAGCCCTCCTCAAGCTACGTGCAGCAACGCGCTGAGCGATGGCCAAACCTCACATGTGCCCTTGACCAAAATACTCCACCTGCGCTCCACATTCTGAATTTAGTTTCATTCTTCACTTTATTCTACAGCACTCGAGCCAAGAGCTGCCCTAGTCAGCAAGTTACTCTCAAAGATACTGAAAGACCCAGCAACTTTTCTCCACTGTTTGCCTGGCTCTACCTTGGTATTTATCTCGTGCTTACAGAAGCACGATCGGTAAAGATGGACTCAGTTTAAGGGACACCCACCTAGGAGCACCCAACCTCCTACTGCCAACAGCAGCAGCCAAGTCTCGAGAAGGTGCAGGGAGGTCAATCAAAACCACAGTTACCGCAGTGACGGTGAAGAGAGAGGATGGGCTGCTCCTCCTGCAGTACAGACATCAGCTTCCAGAAAAGTGGTGAAAAGTGAAAACAAGCCTCAAGGCTTCCCACACCGACATTGCTTTGTAGCTCCAAGTAACCCAGAAAGGTTTCCAGAACCTGTGCATGCTACAAAAAGAACCCAAAATTTACATCATTAAAGGAATATAGGGAAGTTTATCTCTAATTTAGAAGTGACATGCTGGATTGAACACTACTAACCAAAATTTTGCAAATTAGAGGTACTGAAATCAGTAAAAACCCTGCCTGAAGCAAAACAAGAATTCTCATACAAAAATATATCTGTGGCCAAATGAAATACCGAGTTGAAGAAAGGAAGCACTTACACCTATCAGGCTCTTTTCTTCCCTCCATTCTCTAACTAGGGACTCTCATTTATCTCAAAGCAATCAAAAGAAAACACTTCGATTTTTAAAGTGAGAAAAGCTGCAGAAATTAAAGCCCTGTCTGGCACGAACAAGTAATATCTGAGAAATCAAAAGGAGATTCTCCAAGTCAGGGAAGAATGAAAACAGTTCTGAATAATTTACTTTGCATAGCCCAGTTCCTGCCAAAACAGTTCTGTAAATCCCATGGGAGTTCAGATAATTTCCATTCTTAAAGCGAAAAAAAAAAAAGCTTAGATTGAACATTAGCAACATTAATTGTGTGATATGACCTGAATGATGCAAGAACAAGTAGTTAAGTGAACCACAACATCTGCTGAATTTTTAATCACTAGTTGTTTTGCTGCAAGGCAGAAGAATATTGTGTATTAGCTTCCAAGCCCCTGCACAGAACAGCACGTTGGGACAGCAAGATTTGAACTGGCAGAAATTCAGCCTCTGTGCTACCTAAATGCCATTACTGCAGACATAGCAGCTTCTAAAGTGGGATTTTTTTTAATCAGATGGAAAAGAGCACTATTTTCTGCACCCTGAGACACCAGTCAGCCATTTCTGGATAATATTTATTTATTTTAAAAGCTGATATTTTCTTAACAGCCAGTTCGGCGTCTCTCTGTGGTGTATTTTTACTCTCAAAACAGCATTAAGGAGTCATGTGGCTGCCCAGCAGCAACTGGCTGCAAAAGAGGTAGTTGGAGCTCTGCTGTGTAGGAAGACGATCTATGTAAACATCCATATTACCTCTGTGCTGCAACACGTGTAGGCATCGCCGAGCTGTATGTAATCCCTCTGCCTCAACACCCCTGGTGACAAGGCTGCAGACGCCCAGGTTTTACTATGAACTGGCCATCCCAGCGAGTACCGGTGGTGCGAGCCCACCCTACACCTATCCCAGCCAGTCCTGCTGCGATTCCTCTGCGCTTCCCTCCCAGAAGAGCTAATTGAAACCAACCGCCATGCCTATGGTGGTGAACACGTCTCCAGTTACACTCCAGGCACAAGACTGCAACAGCAGGATTAGCAAGTGATACAGCAGATACCCCCTTCCACAGCAAGACAAAAAAGAAAAGTTATTTGGGGAATAAACACAACTACAAATACCAAACACAAATCCCACAGCTGCAGCCAGAATCTTCACCGAGGGCAATCATCCCCATTCGTATTTTAGGGGAGGAAAGAAAAGGACACTAAAAATAAAAGGACAACATTCATACATTAAAGACAGTCTGTCACAGTGACTTTAACAGATTCCAAGTCTAATAAGAGAATCAAAATAGCTTAGAAAACCAAACCAGGAAAATAGGGTACAACCCAAAACTGAGCAGCCACACACCCCAAAGCAGCATTCCT